>NC_138889.1:98765174-98898174 GCF_965194825.1 Balaenoptera physalus | reverse complement strand
CAGGACAGTACCCGTAGGCTTCCAGCACCCTTAGAGGACTAAACCTCAAGAGTAGAAGTTGGCTGAGTTGACCCGCCATCTTCTGGCCACATGCCCCAAATTGTCTAACTTCCTGGGAAAATTGCTTGCCTGGGGATGGTCCCAAGTCAGCTGCTCAGCTGCTACTTCTAGGTCAGATGGACTTGGCCTTTCTGCCCCCTTTAAGGCACCTGCATTTGTGCTCCTTTTCCATTCACAAAGGACCATTTTTAGCATGGAGGCCCAGATGTCTTCTTCCTCTTGAAGGTCCAGGAGAGCCCACTGTCTCCAGCAATGAAGGATGTAGAGTTTTCTTAAGCCTGAATCTTTGAGCTTCCTGGAGAGGGTCTGGGAACAGCCAGACAACCACACCCAACTGTCGGAGGTTTCCTCCTCTGGCAAATTCCAGCATCAAATTCCACGGCCTTTGACAACAATGCCTTCTTCCAGCATTGCTTCCTGCTTTCTTCCTTCCTTGGTAACACCTCAGCCTTCAGCAATGTCACTCTGGCCTTGGGCTGGCTTTTGGAAGCTGGACGTGGCTTTGGGACAAGGACCTTTGCACGGAGAGGAACAGGAGGATTTAGAACCATCCAGGAAGAGTAGAAAATTAGCAGTTTAGGTGACAGGAGACTCATCTTGAGAACTTGTTCTACTGCGTCTTGCTGGACAAGCCAGAAATCTACCCTGAGCCTCAGTGTCTCAGCTATAGCCTGGGGACAGTGTTGTAAAAGAATGTGTCTTCTGCAACAGTTGGATATAGTGGACTACATATGCCCGTCTAGTCAAGTTAAACATATTGGCCAAATATGTCTCCAGACTTAAAAAAAAAATCTGTTTATTCTGTTGATTACTGAGAAAGGTGTGTTAAAGATTTCACACTGTGATTGTGGGTAGATTGATTGATCTATTTCACCATGTAGTTCTGTCATTTTTTGCTTTTTGATTTTGAGATTGTATTTTTAGGTGCCTACAAGTCTAAAATTGTCATATATTTCTGGTGATTTGAACCTTTTCTCATTATGAAGTGTTCCTATTTGCCATAGTAATGCTTCTGCCTTTAAGTCCATTTTATCTAATGTCAATATAGCAACACTAGCCTTCTTTGGGTAGAATTTGTGTAATTTAATATTCTATCTTTTAGTTCATATACATGCCTTATAATTACTGATATATTTGAATTTACAGCTACCATCTTATTTTGTGCTTCCTATTTGTCTCACCCATTATGTGCTTTTTTAACCTTACTTTTTTTTTTTTTTTTTTAAATTTTTATTTATTATTTATTTATTATGTTTATTTTTGGCTGTTTTGGGTTTTCGTTTCTGTGTGAGGGCTTTCTCCAGTTGCGGCGAGTGGGGGCCACTCTTCATCGCGGTGCGCGGGCCTCTCACTATCGCGGCCTCTCTTGTTGCGGAGCAGAGGCTCCAGACGCTCAGGCTCAGTAGTTGTGGCTCACGGGCCCAGTTGCTCCGCGGCATGTGGGATCTTCCCAGACCAGGGCTCGAACCCGTGTCCCCTGCATTGGCAGGCAGATTCTCAACCACTGCGCCACCAGGGAAGCCCTTAACCTTACTTTTGATTCAGTATTTATTTTTTTGTATATTACATCTTTTTCCCTCCACTGATTAGAAATTTACATATCTGTTTCTATTCCTTTAGTGGTAATTAGAAATGACAAATTCCTTTCTCAGTTAATCCAAGTCTAAAATTAGTCAATATCTTTACCTTTCTCTTGAAAAACACACTTAATACCTTAATACAATTTAATTCCATTTGCCTTCTTTTAAACTTCTCTGTGATTGTTGTGATGCATTTTTAAAGCATCATATGTGGTCCTTCATTGACTTTTTCTAAATGATCAACTTTATTAGGGTGTCATTTACACACAATAAACTTCACTCATTTTAAATATACTGTTTGATCAGTTTTGACAAATGCATAGTAATACACCACCACAATCAAGACATAGAAAAGTTCAACCCCCAAACTCCCTTGTGCTCTCTTGCAGTCAATCTTCTTCCCCAACCCCCAGAACTTGGCAACCATTGAACTGCTTTCTGTCTCTATAGTTTTGACTTTTCTAGGATTTTGTATAAAAGGAGTCATAAATATGTAGCCTTTTGTGTCTGGATTCTTTTACTTAGTTGACTATTGATAGTCATTCATGTTGAATGTATCAGTGGTCTCTTTCATTTTATTGTTGAGTGCTCACCATTCCTTTATATAGACCCAAATTTCCACCTGGTGTCCTTTTCCTTCTACCTGAAGAACTTCTTATTTAATACTTCTTGGAGTACAGGTCAGCTGATGATAAATTCTTCCAGATTTTCTCTAAAAGTCTATTTGCCTTCGTTTTTGAAAGGTATTTTTGTTGGCTTTAGAATTCCAACTTAGAATTCCAACTTAGTAGTTTTTTCCAGCAATTTAAAGATTTTGATTCACTGTCTTCTGCCTTGTACTGTTTCTGATGAGAAATCTGTCATAATTCTTATTTTTTTTCCTTTATATATAATATCTCTTTTTTCTAGCTGCTTTTAAGATTTTCTCTTTATTCTTGGTTTTCATCAACTTTGATTATAATGTGCTTCGGTATGTTTTTCTTTATCATTATTTTTTTGGGGGTTCATTAAACTTCTTATATTTGTGGATTTATAGTTTTCATCAAATCTGGAAAAGTTTTAGCCATTTTTTTCTTCAAATATTTTTTTTCTGTCCCCCCACCCCCTGCCTTTTCTGAGATTCTGATTACACATATGCAAGGCACCTTGACATTGTCCCACAGGTGACTAATGCTTGTTTATTTTTTTCCAGGCTTTTTTCTCTCTGTGCCTAATTTGAATAATTTCTAATCCTATGTTCTCAAGTTGTCTGATGGTTTCCTTTGCAATGTCTAATCTGCTATTAATCCCATCCAGCATATTTTTTTATTTCATATTTGTATTTTTCATCTCTGTATGGCCCTTGGCCATATCTTTTATTTTATATGTACTATTTCTCCTCATTGTATTCATGTTCTCCTTTACATCTTTGAACATTTTTATAAGACTTATGTTTCAAAGTTCTTGATGATTAATGCTATTATTGCTGGGTCTGTTTTTATTGATTAATTTCTTTTCTTCCCGGTTATGAGTCATATTTATCTGCTTTTTTTGCATGCCTAGTCATTTTAATTGGATGCTGAATGTATTGGTCAAGGGCCAGGCAAAGACAGAAACCACAGCAGTAATTTCAACAGGGACAATTTAATATAATTAATTATTAGCAAGTAAAATATGATTAATTACTAAAAGGGTTGTAAAGGAGGACTCTAAGGAATATAAGAATAACAAATTCAGGAAATTCCACTTCCTCTGGGGCTGAAGGAGAGTGAAGAAGGAAGGAATTAAGAATTTGGAAGAGGCATCCTCCATACCTCCTGCTTAGATCCAGACCTTGTTGGAGAAGATGTGGCTGCCACAGGAGCACACAGCCTGCCAGAGGAGGAGAAACTTTCCAGAGAGTGTGGACCAGAGAGTTCCATAATGGCAGTCCACCAGATGGCTGAAAAACTCACCATAGGGTGTGGTGGGGAGGGGGGGTCATAGCTGATCTAAAGGATCTGCCTGTCAAGTGACCAGTAAGCTAGGGTACTGATGGGTCAGCATAAGTCTGCAGGAAATGGTCTATTGGGTTTCTGGAGAACTTGTTGGAGAATGAGTGCCACTAGGCTTCCTAAACACCACTGATATCTGTGGAGATAAAACACAGCAGAACCAGGAAGAGAAACTCCTTCCTCAACAATGGTCTTTTAGTGATATCTCCTCACCTGCTCCAGCACCCTTTAAAGACAAAATCTAACATAGCACCAATTGGCAAAGGAGATGGGTATTGAGGGCCCAGCTCCAGTATCACAAAGCAGGGCAAAGAAGGGTGCATTTAGAGCCAAGCGGCAATAACTGGCATATGGACATTATGCATTTTCTCTTGTTGAAAGCTGAATTTTGTAGGATTCCTTTATAGAGTATTGGAGTTTGTCCTGGGACACAGTTAAGTTACTTGGGATCCTTCTGATCCTTTCAAGGCTTAATTTTAAGCCACTACTAAATTATGACCCTTCTAAGGACTCTATCCAATGTCCCATGTATTGTGAGGTGTCACCACACTATATGGTGGGAACATGAACTATTTCCCTCTCTGTGTGGACTCCTGCACTTGTTTAGTCTACTACTTTCTATTGATTCTTTCCTGCCCTTGTAGAGTTTCATCTCATGCATGTGTAGACCAGAACTCAGACAAAACTCAAAGGGACCCTCTGCAGCTCTCTGGATCTCTCTGTCTCTCCCTCTGCATGTCCCTTTTCTCTGGTAACCTGCCTCACAAATTTTAGCCACATCAATCTCCCTAAACTCTGATGTCTGTCTATGTAATTCAGTGAGACCCCTGGGTCTCACTTTGGGCTCTCTTTGCATCTTCCCTCTCTGCATTGCAGTCTGGAAACTGTCTCCAGGTAGTTAGCTGGGACAATGATGGGCCTCATCCCATTTGTTTCTCTTCTTTCAGGGAACAGTCCTGTGCTGTTTGTACAATGTCTGAAAACAGGTTTTTTGGGGATACATTTTCCCACTTGTTTATGGTACTAGGGTAAATCCTGTAGCAGTTTAATTCTTCATAAGCAGATGTGAAAGTCCCTTGTCATGCATTTTAATTCTATCTTTAAAAAATCCTCTTGCTGTATTATTTTTTATATAATTTGATGCAGTCAATACATAATTAGATTTCCCCATACAGTTACTGCTTCATTTCTTTTTCCACCTCAGACCTTCTTTCTAGAATTCCTTTTTATTTCCCTGTTGTATCAATTTAAGTGAGGGTCTGCTGGTGGCAAACTCTCAATTTTTGTATATCTGAAAATGTCTTTAATGCTTGATGTTTCAAGATATCTTTTATGGGTATGGAATTTTGGGTTGCAAGTTATTTATTTATTTTCACAGCATGTTAAAAATAACATTCCATTTTCTTCTGGTTTCCATGGCTACTGATGGGAATCAGCCATCATCCAGTGGTGCTCCTCTTAAGGATAATCAGTATTTTCTTTCTGGCTGCTTTAAAGAGCTTCTCATTGACTTTGGAGTTTGAAGTTTTACTGCGATGTATCTGGGTGTGGGCTTCTTTTTATTTAATCTCCTTGGATCCATTGATCTTGAACCTGTGGGTTTTCATTTGTTCTGAAAAGTTCTCAGCTATTAGTTTTTAAAATATTCCCTCTGTTTCATTTTCTTGCATTTTCCTTCTGAAATTTGAATTAGCCACATGTTAGACCTACTTACTCTATCCTTCATTCTTTTTTTCCCTTTATTTTTCTATCATTTTGTGTTTGTTTGTTTATTTATTTTTGGCTGCGTTGGGTCTTCGTTGCTGCACGCGGGCTTTCTCTAATTGTGGAGAGCAGAGGCTACTCTTTGTTGCGGAGTGTGGGCTTCTCATTGCAGTGGCTTCTCTTGTTGCGGAGCATGGGCTCTAGGCATGCGGGCTTCAGTAGTTGGGGTGCATGGGTTTCAGTAGCTGTGGCACACGGATTTAGTTGCTTCACAGCACGTGGGATCTTCCCAGACCAGGACTCGAACATGGGTCCCCTGCATTGACAGGCGGATTCTTAACCGCTGCGCCACCAGGGAAGCCCCCATTTTGTGTTTTGTGCTTAATTCTGGATAGTTCCTTTGCAATTATTTTTCAGTTCACCAATTAACTCTTTAACTATGTCTAATCTGCAGTTAACTATGCTCATCCAGTAATTAACTTCAGTTACAATATTTTTTCATTTCTAGATATTATCTTTCTTTTTCAAACATGCTTAGTTATTCTTTACTGTTTCTTGTTCTCTGCACATATTTTCAAATGTATTTTTTATTTCTTTAAATATAGCACACATAATTATTTTAGAAGTTGTATGGTAAGTTCAGTACCTGAAACCTTTGCAAGTCTGTCCTGTTACTAGTTATTTCTGTTGGTTCTCAGTCATAATGCATACTTTCCTTGTGTATTTGTTTAGTTTTGTACTGTGGTTTGCTTGTTTTCCTTGGATTTTTATTTATGGAAATTTGTGAGACCTGGGATTGCAGAGGGTTCTTCCAAAGAATATTTTTAATTTTTTGCCTCTGCCAGGCCACTGGGGGCACTTCCTGGCAGCAACCACTGTAAATTAAATTCTTGGTTTGTGGAGTTTTGGGACAACCCAGGTGGTGTGAATTCAACTTTGTTGGTTACAAACTTGTGTAAGGGATGACTGATGGTTCCAAATTCTCAGTAGTTACTTTTTCCATTTTCCATTTTCCATTTAATGCCTAGCTTTAAGACATTCCATTTTTCTTGCAGTCCCCATGAAGGAGGGGTTTATAGATATTTCTCCCTTGTCCTTAACCCTAGAGTGTATCCCCTTGAAGTCTCAGCTGTTTGAGGGGAGTAACTCCTATCAGACTCCACACCGTGGGCAGACCCTGGGCTTTGTCAGCCGTTCCCTTACCCCTAGTACACAAAGAAAACCAAAGCTCTGTTTCACAGGGTTCAGTAAATGCCCTTGGGGTAAACACAGTTGCTATTCTCCATACTTTTTGGTTCCTGCCTCCATTCAATGCATTTTTTGCCCTGGACATTATTTACTTTCTTGCCAGCTTATATGACATTTAAGAAGACTTTTTCTTATTTTGTCCAGATATTTTAGTTGTTTTCAATATGAGGGTCAACCCGGGTACCTGGCACTTTGTATTACCAAACTACAGTACCGGGGTCACACTCAGTATTCCTCTTCAGTACCTACAACATCGTAGGTTCTACACCAGTATTTGGCAAATAAATGAATGAACAAGGGAATGAATGAAGACGTATACACACGGTTTGGCTGCATGAACTGTTAGCCAGCCTAGAACCACTATGAGGTCAGGGACCTGGCCTGATGAGTTCACCACTGCCCGAAACTGCCAATAATGATCCATGCTAGGGTTCAGCTGATGTTAAGTGATCGTGACTCAGAGTGGCCTAGAGGCCATGGGAAATCTGTCCTCAATAGTGATGCTTGCCCTGTGCAAAGAGCAACTTTCCAAATCTGTGGGCCTTTGGGGGTGACTGGCATTCATATGATGGGGATGGATTTCAGTGACCCTTCTCTGCTCTTCTCCTGGCTCCTCTGGGCTTTTGGCTGCAAATCTCTTCTCACAGTGCTGGAGTCTTGTCTTTGGTTTCAGTGCTGCCATCCAAGCCCATGCAGCCCAAAGTGTGGCCCACGCACCAGCAGTATCTACATCACCTGGGTGCCTGTTAGAAATATAGAATCTTGCCCCCCCCTGCAAGACTACTGATTCAGAATCTTCACTTTTAATAAGATCCCCAGTTTATTCACAGGCACATGAATGTTTGAGAAACACCGCTCTAACCCAGAGCATTCCACCGTGTGTGTGCGCAGCGAATGACTTACAGGTGTGCAGTGAGGAACTGATTCTTACAGCCTTCAGGTGGCCACGTAGGGTGACCGACTCATTTCCGTTTGGCTGGGACTTTCCCAATTTTAGCATTGAAAGAACCACATCCCTGGAAACCTCTGAGTCCCAGGCAAACTGGGATGATTGGTTCCTTGCCAGACAGGGCCCAGGTATCCCTATGGTTCCAGTAGATTTCATGAGGAGGAGCCACATCTGGTACCATGTTGGGCTGGGCATCACTTAAGGAGGTGATTTGCCACCTGGACACCTGTGTCAGCAGCCAGCTGCAGAGCCCTGTTCTCCTTGTTGTGAACAAGGGGGCCCTGGACTTGCAAGAGGAGTTCACATTCTTGGGGTCCTAGAAGCATGGTGCCCAGTCCAACATGGGTCAAGTCATGAAGGTGGTGATAAGGAAGCTGGGTGTGATGTCCAGGGTGGATCAGCTCTGGGAGCAGGTGCCAAATCCCTGTCTTTACATTGGGTAGCAGCTTAAGCCTTAATCTTTTCAGGTGATGTGTCCTTTCAGTAGCAACCACATTAGCTTCAGGAGGAAAGCTCTAACAATACGCACACACTCTGCAAATTAGAACGTCATCATTATTTTGAAATACTTGATATGAAATGTTTGATCGTATTCACAATCCATTCACATTATCACAAGAAATTTCAACGTTACATTTGTCAGAGAAAGAAGAGGAAGAGCTGTTAGGTTCTTTTAATATAATTTCAAGTGTTATACATTTTTGAATGGTTATAAAATGGTCTTACATTTTTTATCACGTACTCAGTGAACAAAAGTTTCCTGCCCACAGTGACTTTCAAGAATTTCAGGAGCTCGTCATTAAAAAGCTCCCATCAAGAATTGTGTATGGCCATTTCACACGGAAAGCCTGATATTAAGAAAAGTATGTTCATGGAAGAAAGCTCAAGTTTCTCATTAAATTGTTTGAAAACATTTGATTGGGAGGTTTTTTTTTTTTTTTTACATAATCAATATTTAATAGTCTCCCGATTACTTTGTACTTATTTTTCTTATCAAAATTATACAATTAAAGAAAATGTGATAGAGATTTTTCACCCAGTTCCATATAGGTGCTTCCTAGTTACCTCCAGTTTACCCCCAATGTGCTGTGCAAATTTGATCGTTTTCTCTGTGTGCCGAGGTGTGAAGTCCCTGGAAAATCTGACTGTAACCCTCTGTGCTCCCCACTTCTCTGAAATGACTGGGGTCCCCTACATACTTGGGGAGAGGACACGGTGAGTCACCACACCCTCCAAGAATCTCTCTCCCATCTCTCCTCCCTGCTTCCTCTCTGTGAGGGACCCTTTCTTTAGTGAAAATCCCAGATATCTCAAATAGTTGCCATGGTAACCCTCAAGCTGTGGAGGAGCAGGTCTGGCCTGACTTGGAGATGGGCTTCCATGGCTCAGCTGCCTCTCCTTTTTGGGGCATAATTATGATGGTGGGTACGTGGGGTCAGGGCACTCTGGGGCTGCCCCAACCTCCCAGAGGCATAGGACCTCAACACTCAGAGCTGCAGGGGACATGCTCTCGCCTGGGGTCCCCCAGACATCTGGCTTCCACACTTCACAGAAGGCCTCTGGGTCTCTCTAAAGGTTAATTCATTATAAGGCCACACTCTGAACACAGTTGGTTTCAACTGGCCTTTCTTCTAGGGTCCCAGGGGATACTTCTTGCCTCATCCCTTACACTTTGTCTTCCAGAGTTTTGCGGTAGACTCAGCTGGTACAGGTATTGTGGGCTGTGTGCCTGGGCTTTGGAGTCAGAAAGATGTGGATTCAAGTCTTGGCTCTGTCACTTACTAGCTCTGGGATCTTGGGCAAATCACAGAACCACACTGAGCCTCAGTCTTGCATACAAAGGATGGGATTATTAACGGCCCATCTCATAAGGTTGCCATATGTGAGCTCATACTTTGTCAAGCTCTCAGCCCAGCTCCTGGCATGCAGTAGGTGCTCAGTTAATGAGGATTAATGTTATTATTATTTTTCCCTCACCTCCCTGAGTTGTTCCTTTCTTTTCTTTCCTTTTCTTCCTTTTTCTTTTTTCCAACAAATCCTGCCAGGCACCTGGGGTTCAGGTGGCCGTGACCTCTTTAGCTGTTCGTGTAAGCCTGACTCTCAAAGAAAACAGTCTCCCCAGGCAAAAAAAAAAAAAACAAAACCCAAACTTTGTGCACATAAATCAATAATTCTGCACAAAGTGAGGGTAATTAATAAATGAAACCACTAGGAAATACCCAAGAGAGCTTAATATAGAAAAGAACAGTAAAACTGTTATCTAATGCTCAGAATTGCATACCCAGAGTTGTACTCACCTTGAGGTTTTGAAGCTGTGTTCCACTGGCCAGTGGTGTTTGGTGACCGACTCTCCAGCTACTCTCATTGTATGATATGGCTGGAGGGGAATTTAGTCTTTCTGCTTTGAAGTTTCTTATTTTTTGCAACAGACTAAAAATTAATAATTGACTGATAACAAATAACATTGGTATTATTGTTTTAGCTGCTTTCTAAGCAAATTAAAAAAAATTTATTTATTTTTATTTGGCTGCCCCAGGTCTTAGCTGCGGCACACAGGATCTTCGTTGCGGCTTGCATGCGGGATCTAGTTCGTTGCGGCATGCATGCAGGATCTAGTTCCCTGACCAAGGATTGAACCCGGCCCCCTGCATTGGGAGCATGGAGTCTTAACCACTGGACCACCAAGGAAATCTCCAAGCAAATTTTAATGTAGCAAATAGCGTTTCAGGTTGGCCTCTCCCGGAAACAGGCTCTGAGACAAGTTTCATGCACAGGGTGTTTACTGGGGAGGGTGTGTGGGATGAGCACCTGGGGGAGGAAGGGGGAGGAAGCAGGATTGGGCAGAGGGAGCAGTCAGGCCCAAGGATGGTCCAGGCCGACCCCAAGGGGGGCTCTGCAGCTAACTTGGGTCCATCACGGTTGTCTAAATGGGCCATTGGCCAGGTCTTTTTCCCATCAGCCTCCTTGGTCAGTCACTGGCTACGAGAAAGGCATGACCTCTGGGAAGGGCGTGACCTCCGATGGTGGCTCGCCGCAGCTGGTGGATGTGGAAGAGGCACTCCTGGCAGCAGGGGCACCGAGCCGCTCCTTGAAGGGGAATCTGGGCTGCACATCTCTGTGTTCATCATAAAAGGTAAACTGAGGCTGGGGGCCTGGAGCTTGGTCACTCTGGATGTTATAGTGGCTCCTCAGGCACCCCACAATTTAGCAACCCCCCAAATTAGCCTTCTTCTTTCATCGATGAGCAAACTGAAGCTCAGATTGGGAAGGGACTTGCCAAAGGTCCCCCAGCAAGCTATAGACAGAGTCGCTCAGCCAGCCAACGCCCCTTTTCAAAAGGTCTCAGCTCAGATGTTGCTTCTTCCAGCAAACCTTGCTGACTCCCAAGGCTGCGTTAGATGCTCCTGCATGTACGCCCCACAACCAGACCTCTGAAGTCTGGTCACTTTCCTGGCTCCCCACCAGGCTGTGAGCTTTTTGAGGGCAGGGATGATGAACAAGACAGCTGCGAGATGGGGACTATCCTTAGGAAGGCATAAATGAATATACTTAGTTAAGGTCCTCGGCAGCTTGGTCCAGGGCATCTGGCTGGGACCCACCGTCAGCAACTCATGGAGAGAAACGTCCCTGACCCCTAAGGGACAGACCTTCAGGCTTTTTCAGGTTCAGGCTCAGGAAACTCAGAATTGCTTTAAGCCCACTTCTCAGTTCCTGCATCACTGGTCCATGCAAGGATATCTGGATGGATTTCTCTATTACTTCCCTGGGTCACTTCTGGGCTCCTTGCTCTGCACCCGATGTGCTTGACATACTTGCTTTTTTTAAAAATGATTTTATGAAAACTATATTATCTTATGTGCTTGTATTTAACTTATGTAAACAGTATTGTGCTAAAAGCCAATTCTATTTTTTTTTTTCCTCTCCCAGCATTATGCTTTTAAAGATCTGTCCAGGTTACTGTATGGACCTCTAGGCTGTTGCCGCTAATTGCTGTATCCACCACATTTGTCCATCCCTCAGCAGTGGAGGGCTAGATTGCTTCTAAACTTCCTTTTCCCCTTCAAACAACCCCACAGTGGAGCGTCTCTCCCTCTCCTTCCAGATCTGCGTGACAATTTCTTTTGGATCTATATCCAGGAGGGAATTTCTAGTAAAGGTGTACGTGCATACTTAATTTGATTAAATAGACTTTCACTTTCCATTTTTAAAGGATCCTACACGCATCAAGCCTCGGGGGCTCACTAGACTGTGAACTTTCCCAAATAGAAGATTCTAGAAAATAATTAAAAAAAATTTTTGGAAGCACTGTGCCAGCCAAATAAAACACAAGAGATGGATTCAGCCTGCTGGTCTCCAGCTTACAAGCTGGAGGTCCAGACCTGAACTAGCCTTCACACTGGCCTTTGCACACAGAGGTCATGCATTCCTGACATCTCAGGTGTGTCTCTTCAGGGCAGGGTCTGTGTCCACACTAACAAGCCTTGAGTGAAGCTTTGACTCCTCCTCAAATAACCCCTGTGTTGGAGCCCCGGACACAGGTCATGAATGAGTTCTGTGTGTCGTGAGGAAGAACCTTAGCAGCCTCGCTGACCTTACCTCTTTCGCAACCCCAGTCTTTCGGGACCGTCACCTGTCAGAGGAGATGAGATTTATCTGGTGGGAGGTACTTCCTGCTGGCAGCCTGTCCCTGGAAGCTGAAGAGGGGTAGGAGAAGGCATGGAGAGGGGGTACTATCTTAGCTCGGGCTGCTATAACAAAATGCCATAAACTAGGTGGCTTATACACTTGTTTCGCACAGTTCGGGGGGCTGGAAGTCCAAGATCAGGGTGCCAGCATGGTCGGCTTCTGGGGAGACCCCTCTCCTGGGCTGTGGACTGCTCACTTTGTTGTGTCCTCACATGGAGGAAAGAGAGGGTGAGGGAGCCCTCTGGCCTCTTATAAAAGCACTAATCCCAAAGCCCCTCCCCCAAGTACCATCACACTGGGGATTAGTTTTCAACCTATGCACTTTTGGGGGGACACATTCAGTCCATAACAGGAGCCCAAGGTGCTTGCTCCAGCTTCTCCAGCATAAACAAAGGTTGTTGTTGCTCTGATTCTCACGAGTTTGAGGGAGCCCTAGACAGCGGGGAATGTCCAAACCATTGTGTGGCCTTAGACAATAGCCACAGGTGTTCAGAAATTCTAACATTTGCTTTCGAAAGAGAAAAGTATAACAGCTTTAAGTCTTGTTTTAAATGGGAGCTTCTGTGGCTCCCGCCCATTCAGTCGTTAATTCCCAAATCTCAGTAGGGCTTACCGGAGTTGGCTGTATTCCCCTGCTGGCATCTGGATTTCCTAAGGGCAGATGCCCGTCTCCCAGGCCACCCTTTGTATAGCAGGGTGAAGGAGCTGGGATGTTTGGGTTCAAGTCCTGGGTACAAGCCTGACCCTGCTGCTACCAAGCTGTGACCTTGGACAAGCCGCTTCATGTCTCCAAGCCTCAGTTTCCTCATCTGCAAGATTTGATGCAATTACCCACCTCACAAGGTGCTGTGAAGATTAGATGAGTTGATAGTTGTAAGGCTCGGACACATGAAAAGAATTCAAAGGATGGGAATTTCAAAAAGCAACTCAGAGGATCCTGGGATGCAGGCGAGTTAGGAGAAATATAACAATCAATAAATACTTCCCTGAGCCTACCATGTGCCAGGCACCTCAGTGCCTTGAGCTGCATCCTGCTTGCCTGGAGTTGCTGAGGGACCTGGCATCTAGCAAGGAGGCAGAGAGAGGAGGAAGGGCACGGACATGCCGTGCGATGGGGCTTCCTCTCCAGCCTCCAGTGTGAGAGGAGATTTTTAAATGTTTATTTGCCAAATATTTACAGAGTTGCAAATATTAGAACCCACTGTGGCTAGTTTAAGCAGAAAAGGGATTTATTAAACAATATGAGCCAATGCACAGAGTCATCGGAAGGGCAAGGAACAGACTCGAGGTAAGGCTTCCAGGAGAAACTCAGAACCGCACCGCAGAACTGGCTTGATGGGTGAAATTATTGCTGCTGCAGCAGCTGCCACTGAGCTGGATGCCAGGAACTGACTTCACTGCAACCATGGTCTCTTCTGCCGCCAGAAGTTGACCTTGTAACTGAGGCCACCCTGAAAGCTAGACCACAAAACAGAAGTCTGTGCCTGTTTCTGCCTGGGGGTCAGTTCTGAATCAGGGACTTTCAGGGCAGACCCCAGGTCACACGCCTCCATCCTCGCTGCAAGGGAGCCTGGGAATTGTGTTCTGATATATACTTAGGAAGGCAGAGCTCGGGGCAATTTCCCCAAGCGAAAAGCTTTTCAAAGGACGGATGAAGTGCAGCCACAAATATGGCCAATGTTCCTATGCTCCTGCCCCAAGCAGCATGCAGGGAATGTGGGGAGCACGTGACAGGGGTTGGACCCAGCTCTTAGAGGTGTTCACTGTCTACTGGGGTAGACAAGTGTCCACACAAGTAACACTGCAGGTGAACGGAGGGACTTATAGGGACATGGACTATCTATCCATTCACTGCACGTTTATACCTGACTCCAGTGGCTTTGTTGGTATGAGAGTGAGTGAATTTGTGACCTTTCCACTGGTGATGCTGAACAGTAGAAAGGGGAGGGTCAGCCGACCTGGGGTCAAGTCCCAGCTCTCCCACTGACCACACGTATGAGTTTGGATTTCTTAATTTCGCTGAATCTCAGTTTCTTCATATGCAAAATGGGCACAGCCCCACCTATCATATAAGGACTAGTGTTCACATTAAAGATAATGTATGTAAACTGCCCGGTATAATCTATGTCCAATAGAAGGTGGTTATCTTATATTTATTTGTATGAGCATGATGAGAGAGGGTTCCTTTGGCGGGGGCCTGCATGCAAAATGCTTTCGAGAGGTAGAGGAGAGGCTGGGAAAGACAGGAGGGTCCAGGACCCGTCTGCCTTGGGGATTCTGGGAAGTGTTACCCTTTGCTGATTAAGGCACCCTTGGGACTAACAGAATAAACTTTCCCTTGTCAAACTTCAGCTTTGATTGTCATTGAATAAAAAATATCAAGACAGCCTGCTTCCCCCCAATAAGAGAACACCCCCCTTCCCTCAACGGGGCATCCTGGTGTTTTTCCCAGAGTTCCTATTTGAACAGAGAACAGTGAAGGGCAGGACTCTGGGTTCTGGGCCACCGGCTGGAAGGCGAGCTCCGTCCTGCAGCTGGGGATGCCTTGCCAGGGTTCAGCTCCCAGGGTGGGAACAGGAGGTGAGGGAGTGACATCCATCCGGGGTGGGCAGTTTCTCACGTGGTCAGGTCCGGGTTGTGGGGACAGTCAGGGGACAGGGTTAGGGCAGGCAGAGGCCACACTCAACCCCTCCTCTCTGGTCTCCCCTGTGCCCTGTAAGGTACCAGCCATAAGGCTTGGTGCCCTCTCAGCTTATATGACGCTGACAGCTGTCTGATAGACTCCATGGTGGCAGGGCAGGATGACTTGGGCACATTCCCAGAGGTGTACAACTGGGGCATCTGGATCCCAAACTGCTTGCTTCTTCCTGGGGAAACTGAGTCAATCTCTCCCACCCTTTCCTCAAGCTCCCTCCTGCCCACATGGGCTGCTTCTCAGAACTTGACTCAGAGAGGTGCCCTAGAGTCCCTTCCTGAGGAAACAATAGCCCAGAGCAGGGCAGTTTGGTGTAGTAGAAAGAATGAGAAGGCTTTGGAGTCAGGCAGAATTGCTTTTGATTTCTGGCTCCTTCTACCTCTGGAGTGATCTTAGGCAAGTGACTTACTATCCTAACCTGTGAAATGGACACAAATATTTTCCCATGGGGTTATTGTAAGATAAAATGTGATAACATATGTACCTGGTAGAATTTCCTGCCTCAGAGTAAGCTGGACGGCCATTTGTATTCTAACCTATTCTCTGTCTGTCCGTCTTTCTCAGAGAAACAGGGCAGCTGCAAAAGAGTCTACGTGAGTCAATCCACAGGTGAAAAGCACTGACTTAGAAAGAGGAAGATTTTAAAGTTCTAAAAAAAGGTGAGAATGATAGGCAAATGTGATGAATGATGCAAATTATTCATGGCACTAAGCTCTAGAGGAGAAGACTGCTCAAAAAAAGGTTGGGAAGTTCTAAAAAAATGCAATTTAGACCATTCACTTCTGAATAATTCTATGATGATTGAAAGAACTGTGTCTCTTTAGACATATCAGGCTTAAAAGGGCAGGTTCAAAGTGGGAAGAAAATACACAGGTAACGGAAAACTCCCTTCAGGATGGATTAAACTAAAAGGGATTTTATTGAAAAGTGTAGGGGTAGGTCGGGTTTTAGGTATGGTTTGATTCAGGAGCTCAAAAGATGTTATGGGACACCGCACAGGAGCCCATGCTGACTCTCTTCTCACATAGGAACTCCTCCCATGATAACCAGGTGGCAGCAGCAATTCCAGACTTACCTGGTTCAAGGCTCCCAGGTTCAAGTCCAGCAGGAGATGGAAGCCAGCAGTCCTAGCAAATGTCTCATTGGCTATTTCTGAACTAATCATTGTAGTCAGGAAGCACAATGCTTTCAATGACCAGGTTGGTATCATATGCCCATCAGTGGGGGTGGGGACAGGGGAAGTCAACACCAGCCCTCTGAGAGTGGGAAAGGGAGGCTTCCCAGAAGGAAATCAAGTACCATTACTAAAGGAAGATAAAATGGATACGGGGTGGTCCAAAAATCAAATACCCACTCTGGTAGGTGCAAGTAGACTGTCGCAGGAAACAGAAGGCCAATGAGCTAAGTCTTACTAACACATCAAGGATGACAGAAAGGGCTTTTTGTGAAATTTACAGCAAAAAGAAAATCATGAATAAAAGACCCACTACTTGGGTTAAAATGGTGTTTTAAACAAATTTCCAAAAGGTGACTTTTACAATTTATTTGTTTTTTAAATTTTCATTATTTGTTTCTAGTTTTATAATGCTTGGTCAGAGAAAGAAACTTGTACACTTCCTGCTACTTGGAATTTACAGGAGTTTGATTTGTGACTTGGTATATGGTCAGTTTTGTAAATGTTACACAGACACTTGACAAAAAGATACAGTTTCTGTTGGCAGGATATAAGTTCAATATCTATTAATTCAGCTATTAATGATACAGTTTGAATCTCTTATTGCTTTATTAAGTTTGCCTTCTTGATCTAACATGGATTGAGATGAGTATGCTAAAGTCTTCCACTATAATTGAGCTTCTGTCAATTTATACTCACATTTCTAAGAGTTTATGCTTAATATATTTCAATGCTATGTTCTTTGGTCCATTAAAGTTCATGGACTGAACTATGACTTCATTATTGATCATAACTTTTATCGATATCAAATGACTCTCTTTGCTCTATTTAATGCATTTTGCCTTGAATTTTACACTGTCCATTTTCTGTAGTGCCTTTCTCTTTCTTCTGGTTCCCATTTTCCTGATATATTTATGCTGTAGGTCCAACAGAGCTTGGGGAAGATGGTGTAATGTCTTTTAGGGGTGGATTGAACAGAATTCTTCATCTCTTACTTTGCTCCTGTCCCTTCTCTTTGGTAATACAAACATGGAATGGAAGCATGAGATGGGTGAAAAAGTTACCTGCACTCACTTGACTGCTCTAAATGAGTTCCGTGCTCCAGACTGAACAGAGAACTCATGGTCCTAGAATTCTTGCAGATGAGATCACTGAGCCACTGTCTCTGTCCTCGAGAAATCGCGGAATAGGAAGTATTAGTAAAGATAGATGAGGGGTGCATGCCCTTCCACTTCTCAAAAGGGGGAAAGATGTGGATTCTGAAACTACAGATCAGCGCACTTATCTCAATACATGAATTATTACATATGTGGTTTTTATGGAAGTGAGCATCACTGGGACCCAACATGGGTTCACTAAGAAAAAATCTTATCAAATAACACAGTTTCTCCCTTTGACTGCTCTACAGGACTTGAGCAAGTTTTTTTTTTTTTTAACTTTAATTTAAAAATTTAAAAAACCCCATATAAAATAGAAAGAGTAGCATAATGAAACCAAACTACCCAACCCCCAGTTTCAACAGTTTTCAACTCTTGGCCCATTTTGTTTCACTCCCAACCACAGCCTCTCCTTCTATTCCCACCCCCCACCCCCCATCATTTTGACACAAATCCTGGACACTACATAAACATTTCACTGTGTCTCAGAAAACTGTAACCTCAATGCCATTATTACACCTGTATTAGTTGTCTCTTGCTGCATAGCAAATTACTATAAAACTTAGTGGCTTAAATTGATGATTAGATCTAGAGACTTGATCAGATTCAGATTCAATTTCTTTTTTTTTTTTTTCCCCTTTTAATTTTGGCAAAGTCCCGTAGCATTGAGGGGTCCAGTAGGGAGAACAGAAACCACACTGGCCCTTTCAGCAGGGTTAGCAACTATAGGGTGCAGTCATCATCCCTAGGGATGGGGAACAAGGAGAAGAGATTGGGGTGACAGAATCTAGAATTGCAGAGTTGGGACTCAGACTTCAGTGGCCACCACCCAGCTGCTGTTGCCAGGTTCTCTGAGGGGGACAGGATGAAAGGTCCCTGCTAGAGGAATGGTGTCAGAATCCAGTGAGGCAGCAGGAAGTAGTGAGTCCCTTCTCTCTTCTCCTACCTTCTAGTCTCCCCTTAGTGTCTTTATGGGCCGAGCTGAACGTGAAGTCAACCTGCAAAGGAGGACGGTGTTTCGCAGAGAGCCAGTCCTAGCATCTCAGAGCAGAGAGGGGAGGGGCTTGGAGCCGAGAGACAATAGCTGAATAACTGGTGCCCCTCTGCACACGTAGTGTTACAGGTTCATCAAGAGGTACAGAACGCTTGGATAATTATCTTTTTATATGTTGTTATCAGCCATTAATGATGATTACCTTAATCCATTAATTCATTTGGGATTATAAAATCAGCAAAAATTTGACAAGATATGTCATGATATCCACTTGACAAGATGGAGAGATAAGGAATACAAGGAAAGCTATCTGGGTGGAGTAGTATTTAGATGAACATACAGCAGTGTTGATGAATGGCTCAATGTCTACCTAGAGGGAGGTTTCTGGTGGTTGGGTTTTTGTCCTAAAATGTTTAGAATTTTTATCAATGACTTGAATAAAGACAAAGGGTATGTAGGCATCATTCAAAGATATTTGTTGAGGACAGTGTCGCTGACTTTTTTTTCACATCACGGCACTCATGGAAAGTCTTAATACTTGTACAGTCTATTGGGGAAGTCCTAAGAGTCTGCTCATAGCCTAAGGTGACTGGCCTGGAATCTGGCTGTCTCAGGCTCTACTTGGCTGCTCCAAAGACTATGAGGGGATCAATACCTCAAGGCCTGAGGGGATCAATATCTGGGGCACATCCAAAACTTATTCACAGCTCACTAGCTTGGAAGCTCTAGTCTAAAGAAGTGGGTATGGCCAGAATTCTGACTCGCATCACAGCCAGCCCTCCCCACGAGGGTCCCAAGGGAGGAGAGCAAGTGGGACGTCAAATTACCACTTTATTATTTGCTGTATTGATGTCTGAATACCAAGTGAAGAGCTCTCTGATAACCTGGGCTGAACCACATGGAGTAAGCTTAAGGCTTAAGTGAAATGGGGAAGGAGCTTTCCCTCCTTCTAAGCCCCAAACTAGGCAGTTGCCCGAAACTAGACTCAAACTGTGCTCGAGTTCTAAGATGTATTTGGAGACTAAGCCCCCTCCCATGCAAGAGAGGGTTATAACTTCTTGTTTCTGTAGTACAAGTAAGAGGAGAGAAGAGCCCTAAAGACAGAGCTAGAGGGTCTGGTCTATTCCCATAGTGGGGTTAGGGTGGGGCAAGCAGCAAGGGAAGACCCTAGGCTGACTAGTTGATCAGATAATATGGATTGAAAAGGAAGAGAAAAGGGTTAATCCCATGTGAGTAACATTTTATAATGCCCTGTGCTCCTGCCCACAGTACATGTGGCCCATTGTTGTCTTGGGACCTGCAACCTGATTATCAACTCCTCTTCCCTGGATATATGTGAGGGGGTGTGTTAGTTATCCATTGCTGTGTAACAAATTATCCCAAACTTAGCAGCTTAAAACAAAAAACATTTTTTTTTTATGGTTTCTGAGGGTCAGGAATCTAGAAGTGGCTTGGCTGGGTAGTTTGGTTATCTCATGAGACTACAATGAAGATGTCAGCTGACGTTGCTGTCAACTGAGGCTTAACTCGGGCTGGAAAATCCACTTCCATGGTCACCCACTTGACTGTTGGCAAAGGGCTTTGGTTTCTTGCCATGTGGGCCATTCCAGGCAGCTGTTCATGACATTGCTTCTTTCCCCAGAGTAATGAGACAGAGAGAGAGAGAGAGAGAGAGAGAGAGACCCTCAGACAGGACATTGGAAGTGAAATATTGTCATTTCTGCTGTATTCTATTGGTCACCCAGACCAATCCTGGTACAATGTGGGAGGGGACTCTACAAGGGTGTGGATACTAAGAGGCAGGGATCATTGGGGGTTATTTTGGAGATTGGCTACATCAGGTGGTCAGGAGGCCACTGGGGAGATAATTCCCATCCTCTAGAGCCCTAAAAGAATATGGCCAATCAAACTGGCAGAAGACAGAGTGCTGGGAGGGATAATAAATTCCTTTCATGACAGAACCAGAATCTAAAAAGATCTTTATGGGGTTGAGTGATGGACGAAATGTAACCTAAGATGAAATGTAACAGGAATAATGAGGGGTTCTGTAACTGAACCCCCAAGGAAATGTCCACATCAGTGCTAAATAGGAGGAGAGACAGATCATCAGTAACAAGTATAAAATGACCTAGGGTTTTAGCTGTCATAGGGTCATAATGCATCAGTAGTATGATGTGGCTGTCAAAACTGCTGCCATGTTCTGGGCCTGGATTAATAGAAGAGTAGGGAGGAGAGAGTTATGTTTGTCTCCTGTCTGGTCTGCCACTCTGGGAATACTGGCTTCTACTGGGTGCCAAAATAAAAGATATAAGCCTGAGATGGGAGACAAGAAGGTGGGGTAAAAGGAAGAATTGTTAAATAATTCGAGCAACTCTAGGTTGGAAAATCTTGCCCAGTTAAGTCATGGGTGTCTAGTCACTGGGGGTGTGTGTGAGCTGAGGCTGGGAGGTTGTGCAGTGGATTCACGTAATGTGTGGGGAATTAGGACTCTTCTTCCCTCTGACCCTCATATTCCATCATCTTAAGGCTCTTCCTGAGACCAGAGAAGACCCAGCTTCACAACCTTGTAAGGGAGAACCTCTAGCTTTGAAAAGGTATCCTACAGGGAGGGAAAAGACTCTCAAGCTAGGAGGAGCATGGCCCAGGGAGAGAGGGAGAGACAATCATCCTTGGGGCTCCTCCTATCCATACATGGGCCTCTCCCCTGGTCCAAATTATGCTGTGGGCTCTGTCCTGCTGTGAATGAAAGCTCCCCTCCCCCCACCACCCACAGACAAGGAGCAACAAGCTTCTTTGGTCAATGTCACCAATGCTTGATAGATGCCCCTGATCTTTGTGACCTCCAAATGCTGTTCTGAGGCCTGAGCCTACCCCATGAATGTCCCCCACTGGCTGGGCCACAAGACAAGGGCAGTGGGTGAGGTTTAGTTGCCAAAACCCATCCTATAAAGAAGGGCTTTGTGCTGCCGTTGACAGAAGCCAGTCCTGTCCCTCCAGGTGGAAAGGTGATAAGGCCTAAGGGGGTACTTGGGCTTGGCCTTTAGTGGAAGGAGGGAGACTCCCCACTCCTTGAGCTAGTCAGACTTACCCTTTCTTTTGGCAGTGCAGGGACTCTGGCCATTCACAGCGCCCATGCATGGTGTCTAGGTTGCTGTTGACTGCTCATTTGCTGATCTCACCACCCGTGCGCTTGTCATGGGGCAGTGGTCACATCTGTCTTAATTAGTTATAGGCATTGCCTGTACATCCAGGTAACAATCCCCAAAAGCCCCCTATATGTTATGTGGTGATGCTGAAGCGTTCCCCTTCACTCTTTAGATCATTTCACCTGTTATTATTTGAAGTCCCTCCTTGAATCTGCCCGAGGCAAAAAGAAGAAGCAGGTGCGTAACTGGGAGGGTCCAATTACTTAAATGACATGAAATGTTGAGAAGACATCATCTATTCATGCATCTATTGCCAATCATCCACCCAACAATTCATCAACCACAAATTTATCTATGTATGAATCCATCCATCCATCATCCATGAATCTATGAATCCACACATCTATTTATGCATCTATCTATTATCCAGATACCCATTTGCCCAACCATCCACTCATCCATCCATTTATCCACCCATCCATCCATTGATCCATCCATTGATCCATCCATCCATCTATTATCCAGGTATCCATTCATCCAATCATGCATTCACATATCATCTATGAATCCATTCTCTATCCATCAACTGTCTATCTATCCAACTATGCATTTATCCATCATTCATCATGTCCATCTCTGAGGTACTGTGATGTGCTGTCCAGACCCCCCTTGCAATGAAGGATTTCTGGTCCCAACTGCTGGGAGGACTGGTGTCAAAGAGCCTTTAGAGGTCAGTTCCTTCAAGGATTATCTCAGCTACAGATAGCTGTCTTGCCCAAGATTATGCCTCTTTCCAGGGCAGCCCACATCCAATGACTGATGGATGTATGCATATAAAGGTCTGACCATCTTGGTCCATGAGGGCAACTCTGAAGTTCTGTTTTTGCTCCAGAGCTCTGTGCAGTGTCGGCAGAGGCTGCTGTTTTTGGACTTGCATTGCAGCTTGACTTCCCCTCTGCCAATCCTGCCTCCTTCCCCTTCCTTCCACAGGTTTTGATCCCAAGGACACTCTTTATAAACATCCTGTGCACTAGACTCTGACTCCCTGCTTCCCAGGGAATTTAATCTATGACTCTGACCCCATCCTTTCATTATAAACATATTCCTCCATCCATGTATCCTTTCATTCAAAAGATAGTTACCTTAAACTTACTTTCTGTACAAGAGTTGGGCATTATAAAAGATGAATATACATGAATCAAACATGGGCCTTGCCCTCAAGAAGCTCATAGTATAATAGGAATGATTAGACCTGTTCACCAATAGCTCCATTAAGGAAGTCAGAATGGGGAGTGGTCTATTCAGGCTGAGGGGATCAGGGCCAGCTTCATGGGGGAGGTATCACCTGAGATAGGCCATGAAGGATGGGGGAGGGGAAATTGAATCTGGTTATGTGGAACTGGGACAAAAGTGGCTTTTTATGTAATAAGAATAGCCTGTGCAGAGGCATGTAGAGTGTGAAATGAGAATTATCTACCCAAAGGGAAGAGGCAGGTGTGACAGCTGGGTGCAGCTGGACCTTGGATGACCTCATGACATCCACTTCCTCTGCTCCCCGCCATGCCCCTCCCCCACAGAGGAGCCCTTCCTATGCTACCAGCTCTTCCTCCCACCTGCCTCCCCTCTGTCCCTACAGGAAGCATGGCTTGGTCACCAGCCAAAGCTCTGTGGTCTGGCCATGGGGGAAGGGTCTGGAGGTCACAGTCGAGAGGAGGGTAGGATTCTTTCCTGACTGCAGGGAAAAGGAGGCATTAGCATGCTTGGCAGACTGTTTTATCCAAGGCTGCTTGCTCCCTAGAAGGCTGTTTCTTCCATCTCACTTTTGGATTAATAAGTAACCAGTTGGGCCCAGCTGGCTGATGAGAGTCATGTGCTAATGAGGCCAAGGTTGTAGCATGACCCTTGGAAGGGCCTGGAAGCTGTACATGTAGAAGAAAGTCTGTTCACAGCTCTCTGACCCAGGCAAAGATGATAAATTTGACCTTGCCAGGTACATAGTCCCTGGCCCCTGCCATTGACTGAGCCTTGATCCTGATCACAAACTGAGCCCTGTGTCTGGCTGCAGAATGAGCCCCAAACACCAATCAATCAATTAATCAACCATCTGACAGCTCTATATGGAAGAACTTCTAGAGCTGCTGAGTGCTGTTCCAGGACAGCGGGGGATGGGGGCATCTCCTCAAGGGCTGCTGCTTGGCAGGCACAGCTGCCAGGCTCTGCAAAGTCCCAGGGGGCACATCTGGGTCCAGGGGAGGCAAGTTCAGGGAAGCTGGCTTCTGCTCATGGTCAAGAAGGACCTTCTGTCTTTCCGCTCCCCTGCAATGCAAAGGGCTATTCTTTTAGGTAGTGAGCTCCCTGTCTGAAGAAGTGTCTGGTAGGCAGCTGTTGAATAATCATCAGTGACTCTTAAAGAAGATGCTTACACTGAGTGGGCCTTCCTTGGATGCTCCATTTGCTGACTGCATGAGCTGGGGTAATGACTTGCCTTCTCAGAGCCTTGATTTTTACTTCTGTTACAGCTACAATAAGGAAGTATGTACTTCGTGGCCCTGCAGCAAGCGCTCGATAAGACTGTGTGCATGAAGCATTTGTATTATTGCTCTAAGACTATCCATAGAAGGAGGGCTGTCGAGAGTTTTGTGTTTCAGGCATTTGAGAAGGGTTCCAGTGAGTCCTGCCCCTCTTAGCAAATGGCCATGGTTAGGGGGTCAGCCTGTGGCCTAGAGAAGGGGCAGGGCTGTGAACACAGCAGCCCATCACACTTCTAATAACTTTGTGGCTCCTTATGTCCTGAAAAGTGAAAGAGGCCAGGGACTCTCCATCCATGGGGAGTACCAGAATACCCTCCCATCCTCCCACCCTCCACTCAGGCAGGATTAATGCCATTCTGCAGCCTCAGCGAGATCACGGTGCCTCTAATGGTTACTATGGCAACCGGGAGCTGGGAGGAGCGGGGCAGGCCTGACTTGGAGATGGGAAGCCTGAGTTTCCAAGGCAGCGCTGCCCTCCAGTTTGCGGCGCAGTTAGGATCCCCAGTGGGGGTGGGGGTGGGGGACCAGACGCTCCGGTCAGCCCAGCCTTCCTAAGACCTGGGGTCTCTGCCCTCACAGCTGCTGGGGATGTGTCCTGGCTCAGGGTCCTCCAGCTGCCTGGCTCTTGCTCTTTACAGTGTATCTCACCAGGGGCTTGGCTGTCACCCGTCCCTGCTCTCCTCTAAGACTCCACAATGATTTCCCTATGTCCCCTAGAGCACCTCTGACTCAGCATGCACCCAAGGCTGTCCTGAACTGCCCTTGTGCCCAAGAGGCTGCCAAGGAAACAGCATGAGAAGGCAGAATGAGTTTACTAAAATTCAAATTTGATCAGGTCTCTCCTCTATTTAAAAACCTTCAATGGCTCCCTAGTGCTCTCAGGATAATGGCCAACCCTTTATCACAGCTTACAGGCTTTTGGCACCTGCTCCCTTCTGTCTCCTGGTCTCGTTTCTTGCCATTTCCCATCTCATCCCCTGAGCTCTGGCCACATGGGGAGTCTTTAATGCTTCTGGAAGGGTGCACTCTTTCTCACCCCTGGGCCTTGGCCTGTGCTGTTTTCCTCTTCCTGGACCCCTCTGTTTGCTTACCTGGCTTCCCCTTCATGCATTCTCTTTTTCTCAGCCTCGATGGCATGTCCCCTGGGAAGCTCTCTGCAGGATTAGGAGCCCCTCTGCTCCCAGAGCACTGTCCTCTCAGCAGAGCACAAATCCTCCTGGGTTAGAACTGCCCAGTTACTTGCTGCCTTCTTCCTCTGGGGTGCCGCACCCCCAGTGCGTGGCTCGGGTCTGTGTGCGCAGGAGGTGCTGCTTGATAATAGTTGTGGAATGAATGAGTGAATGAAGGAGGCCCCCGCCTGACCCGGGTCAGCTCTCCTGGGGGAGGTGGTGACGTGGCAGAGCCTGGTACCCCCAGGGGTTGGAGGGGAGGCTGGGAAGTTCCTGCTTTAAGGGTGTTAGCACCCCAAGCTTCAGAGAAAAAAAACAAAACACAACCCTAGGCAGCGGGGTCACCTGCATCAGTGAAGAACTGGAAACCTTTTAAACAGCAGGCCTTTAGGAACTGAGTCAGCCAATTGCGTTGTCTTCTCCATGGAGAATCGTGCAATGATTAAAAGGACTTTTGTAAGAGAGAAAAAGGATCCCAGAAGAGCCTAGCAAAGACTATGCTGAAACATGGCAAAATGTTTGGGGTAACGTGTTATATGTGAAAAAGCAGAATGCAAAATTCTGTGTGCTCCAGGATTACATGTATGTGACAGTGTGTGCCTGGGTGGGTAAGACGTGGGAGAGGAAATAAATAGAATGTGAACATTCCACCCAAGTCAGAGGCTGACAGGAACAGGGGTCATAGCTGTGGCAAGAGACACAGAGTGAGGGAAGAGCTTTCCAGCTCTTGGAGGAAAGGGATTCACTCCTGAGGGTCCTCGAGAGAGGGAATGCCTTGGTTTCCCATCTCTTCTGCCTCTCCCCTATGATTGCCTTAGGGTCCTGCTGGCAAGGACACCCCACGTTTCCTGCTGGCCACTTGGAGAAGGCATTGCAGACAGGCCTGGGAAATCCCGGACAGGGGTTGGGGGAGCCACACGGCCGCATGGACCAGGCTCTTCTTCCCTGAATCCAGGCTGGTGCTGCCACCTGACCCTACTGCACCAGCTGCCCTGGTCCTGAGGAGGCAGTGCCAGGTGGCCTGTGCTTCTCCTCCCTCTGGTGCCCTCCTTGGAGTGGGCTGGCTCTGCCCCGGCTTCTCTCCTTCCTTCCCCAGGCCTGTCTGCACTCTGACTACCCCCCTCTGTCTTCCCCAAATGCCCCTGCCCTCTACCGCTAGAGGGCCATCCTGAGGTTCATTTTCTTTCAAGAGCTGTATTTCCCCCTTGAATTCCTGCTGCCCGCACCACTTGTCTTGATACCGTCACTAGACGTCCTCCCTTCCCCAAGGAGCTGGGAAGATCAATTTCACCCCATCCTAAGAAGGTCCTTGCATCCCACACCTCTTCTCCCTCCCTGAGCCCCTTCTATCTCCCTCGTGACCTTTCCCATTTCCCTTTGCATCCTTGTCTGAAGCAGGGGTTTGTCCTCAGAGGTCAAGGCCCTCCTCACAGGTCCCAGTGAGCTGTTCTTGGACTAGGCTGTGAGGCAACCTGTGTTTTAAGAGAGACCACAAAAGGCTTCATGGTGGAGGAATGACCACTCAGGGAAAAGTGCTGTCTTGCGGCAGCCTGGTGGGGAGGTGTTTGGGGGCATAGGGCCAGCTCTGCACTCCTAATATCGTCCCACAGAGGGAGGTTTGGAGTGACTTTAAGTTTCTTCTTTGTGTTATTCTGTACTTTCCCAGTCATCTAAAATAAATCTGTTTACTTTTAGGATCAGAACAAAAGCTAACAAAATAGTCCTCCCCCTTCCACCTTGGGCCACTTCTACTTTGCCCTCCCGACTTATAATCACCTGGTAGGTCAGGCAGGGGACCAGCATATTTGGCAAGTCTGAGAGCAGAGCCTTCACCCAGCCCTCCTCCCAAGATCCAGGTAATAGAGACCACGAGCTTTGGAGTCAGACACTTCTGGGTTTGCGTCCAGGTTTCATTGTTTACCTGCTCTGTGACCTTAGGAGAGTTACTTAACCTTTCTGAGCCCCAGTTTCCTCATCTATTACATGTAGTTAATAAGCTGTGTCAGGGTTCTTGTGAGAGTTAAATGTGTTAACTAGTTTTCTGTGCCTAGCATGGTGTTAGCACACCATAAATGGTGTCTTTTTTTTTACAAGGGAAGAAGAAAGGGGAACAAAGAGTGTCAGAAGACATAAAAATGTGGGTAAATATAAGGGTTTTTTTTTCTCATTTAAAAATGTTATTTAAAGGCTAATTTATATTGTGATATTTATAATATGAATAGAAGTAAGATGTTTGCAACAGTACTATAAAGGACAGGAGGAAGAAACGGAAGTATAGTGATTTAAGCTTTCTTAAACAAATTAAAGCTGCATATTTTAAACCTTAGAACAACCACTAAAGATAAAAAAAAAGGTACAGCTAATTAGAGAATGGAGATAAAATGGAATACTAAAAGATTACTCAACTAATCCAAAAGAAGGCAGTTAAAAAAGAAAAAGGAACAAAGGACAGATGAGACAAATGGAAAACAAATATCAAGGTGGTAAATTTAAACCAAACATATCAATGATTACAATTAAATGTAAATGGTCTAAACATTTCAGTTAAAAGGTAGAGGTTGTCAGACTGGATAAAAAAGCAAGACCAAACTATATACTGTCTACAGAAGCCTCATTTTAAATATAAAGACACAGATAGGTTAAAAGTAAAAAGATGGAGGGACTTCCCTGGTGGCTCAGTGGATAAGACTCTGTGCTCCCAGTGCAGGGGCCAGGGTTCGATCTCTGGTCAGGGAACTAGATCCTACATGTATGCCGCAACTAAGAGTTCGCATGCCACAACTAAGAAGCCTGCATGCCACAAGTACGGAGCCCCCCTCCCATAACTAAAACCTGGTGCAACCAAATAAATAAATAAATATTAAAAAAAAGTAAAAGGATAGGAAAAGATACACTATGCACACACTAATTATAAGAATGTTGCAGTGGCTATATTAATATCAAAGTAGATGTTTGTTCAAAATCAGAACAAAGAATATTACCAGGGATAAAAGAGGGACATTTTATAATGATAAAGATTTGATTTTCAGCTCTGCTACTGGATGATGCAGAGCCAGTCATTTAGCCTCTCTGAGCCTCAGTTTCCTCTTCTGTAGAATGAGTCTCAACATCAAGTGTAAAGCATCCAGCCCAGTGCATGGAACTGTGTGGTTGCCATGGTTCTTACTGTAATGAGTGAGCCCCAGGTGTGGCATTCCTTCTCCCCAGGGCACAGTGCCTGTTTCTTTACGAGGCCTCTCACCCTGGGCTGCTTGACAATTATTTATGCCAGCAATTACCCTCTGGTCACATAAACAAAGGGCTGTTGACTTTATTATCGACTCTATAAAGGTGCTCTTCCATAGCTACTGGGAATCCAGGCTTGTGAGTTACGATCAAGCCAATTCCTGGCAGTGTGGACTGGGCTTGTGAGGAGCCGGTCACAGGAAAAGTTTGGGGATAAGTCATTTGCGCCCTCTGAGGTCCTTCCAAGGGATATGGAATCTTCTTGATCTTCAAGAGCCATGATTATCTCTGGATCTGGATTTTTTTTTTTAAAAGACTTTTTTAAAAAAATTAATTAATTAATTAATTAATTTATGGCTGTGTTGGGTTTTTGTTTCTGTGCGAGGGCTTTCTCTAGTTGCGGCAAGTGGGGGCCACTCTTCATCGTGGTGCGCGGGCCTCTCATTATCGCAGCCTCTCTTGTTGCGGAGCACAGGCTCCAGACGCGCAGACTCAGTAGTTGTGGCTCACGGGCCTAGCTGCTCTGCGGCATGTGGGATCTTCCCAGACCAGGGCTCGAACCTGTGTCCCCTGCATTGGCAGGCAGATTCTCAACCACTGCGCCACCAGGGAAGCCCCGGATCTGGATTTTTAATTTTATTTTATTCAAACAAGAGTTTCTCACATAGCCCAGATATGCTTCAAGAAGCAAACTCCAAAATATTACATTTCAAAGACAAGTTCAGAGGACTTTTCCATTGAGGAATTATTTGTCTATAAGAATAATTTTTAAATATGGGAGGAAGCACATTGGTGTACAATGGAAAGATCTCTGGGCTTCAGAGTTGTGTAGACCTGGATTTAAATCCCAGTTCTGCTACTGCCTTCATTTGTTCTATAAGAATTTACTGAGCGGGACTTCCCTGGTGGCACAGTGATTAAGAATCCGCCTGCCAATGCAGGAGACACGGGTTTGAGCCTTGGTCCGGGAAGATCCCACATGCCACGGAGCAACTAAGCCCCTGTGCCACAACTACTGAAGCCTGCGCTCCTAGAGCCCGTGCTCTGCAACAAGAGAAGCCACCGCAATGAGAAGCTCACGCACCACAACGAAGAGCAGCCCCCGCTCACCACAACTAGAGAAAGCCGGCGCGCAGCAAAGAAGACCCAACGCAGCCAAAAATAAATAAATAAATAAATAAATTTAAAAAAAAAAAAAGAATTTACTGAGCATCCCAGGTCCTGTAGAGATTGGAGATACAGTGGGAAACAACAGATATGTCCCTGTCTTCATGAAACTTATATTCTAGTAGGGGGGACAATAAACAAATAAATGAACAAAATAAATAAATAAATAATTTCATATAGTGACAAGTGTTATGAAGAGAACAAAATAAAGTAATATAATAGCAAGCATGTAGGTGGTTGGGAGGGTTATGATACCTGAATACCAGCCAGATAAGGTGAGTGAGAAGAGCATTCAGGTAGAAGGAACAGCAGGTGCAAAGGCCCTGGGGTGTCTGGTTTGAAGACTGGAAAGGAGGCCAGTGAGGTTGGAGGGACGTGAGTGAGGGACCTGGTCATGCCGGCCCTCACAGGTCATAATGGAGTGGGCATTGGAAGTCCTTGGGGGATTTGAAGCAGCCACTTACGAGCTGGGTGTCCCTGTGCCAGTTATTTAATCTGCCTGAACCTCACTTTATTCATTGGTAATGGGGAGATGACACCCATCCCATCTTATGGAATTGTTGGAAAACTGGGCAACATGATACACGTAAAGAACTAAAATGGTACCTGAGACCTTGCAGGTGCTTGACAAATGCTAGTCTTCTTCCATCTCTGGGCCTCAATTTCCCAGAAATTGAAACAGTAGGACTTAGTGGTTTCTGTGGCATCATCTACCTGGAACATTCTTAGTGCTTAAAAAAGGAAGGAGAGTTCTAAAGCTAAAATGTTAGGAACATTACTTCAAAATGAAGATAAAGTATCTCAGAAATTGTGTTGTAAATCATTGCTGAAATAGGATTCCATTTATAAAAATTCAATTTGAGTGCAATTTTCTCAGGAATACACACTTACTGTACAGAGTAAGGTCAACCTGTGAGTAACATCCTCCCTTTCAGATTCTCCCCTGTATCTCAGCGCAGGGGGAAGGGCAGCTTGGGGGGATTGTCCAGGGGATTGTCTGAGGCCCCTCTATTCAAGGGCTCATTAGCCTCAGACTCTGACTGGATGACCCCTAAGCCCTGGGTCAGGCAGAGTAGGGAGACAAAGCTGTAGGGAAGAGGGATGTCCTAGAATTCCAGAGAGTTCACAAGAATCCCCAGATCAGGCTCTGCTGATTTCTGTAGTATAAGAAGTGCTGCTAGAGTCGTGCTACCAGATTGGACTCCTTGATATGGGGAAAGGCACATCCACGTCACCTTCCCACTGAGCTCAAGTGTGCTTCAGTATCCTTTTCAGCGATCTCTCCAGTTGGTCTCTACCAATGGACCATGGTTAACTGGTGAGTAAACCTCTGTGCCATCCCTGATCTAATCTTACTCTCTCAGATCATGCAAACTGAGGCCCAGGGAGTGAAGTGATTTGCTAAAGGCACACAGCTAATAAGTGGCAGAGCCTGGTCTCCTGGCTTTCCACTGCCCCCTGCTGACCCCAGGGTGGGAGAGGCTGTGAGACGTGGTCTGATTCCAGGAAGAGAAATATATCATCTCCGTGTGACAGATATAGCCGTGGAGACGCAGGGACATTGGCCCAACAGAACTAACAGGAAATTTCTGTCCTGGCTCTATTGCCGCTCCCTCTGGTGCCCTCTTACCACTTTATAACCAACAGTACCCTGATATTCTGATACATGAGATTTGAGGAGACTCACTGACCCCCAGCCTTAAGGGTGGGCCCCGATGGACTTCAGACAATCGGTGTATCCCCTCCCCATGGCCACAGTGATTTTGTGTGACGGACAGTCAGATCTGTCCAGGTCAAGGAGATGCCCTCCTGGGGAAAGTTCTGCCTCTAATCTGGGTTGGCTACCAACTTACCATGTGATCTTGGGCCCACTGTTTCAATACGAGCCCTTTATGTACAAATTTTAAAAACTTGTGTGTTTGGGGGATAGGGTGAGCGGGGGCAAGATGATAGTTTTCACACTGAGGTCTGTGGACTCCGACCTCAAGGTGGTGTCTCAGGGCTTGGAGAACCCCTACCTCCCCCACCCCTGACTTTACCCAGCTCTCCTCTCCCCTTCTCCAGGTTTCTGAGGAAGGTTTGGTTTGAAGAAAGGGCTTTCCATCAGAAAAAGCATGGTAGCTCTGGGGACAGGTGACCTCACAAGCTCCAGCCACCTGCCCCACTTCCAATACTCCAAAAACCCATGGGTCTGCATAGGAGCTGAGAGTCTGGGGTCATCATGGCCTTCTATTTTCAAAAAAAGATCAACAAATATTTTTTGAGTACCTACTGTGCTAGCTCAGATTGGTCTGTCTGAAGTAGTACATTTGTTTAGAAAGAACACTGAAACATGTTCAATGAAGACAACTTGGAAAACACTAAGAAAATCACTAAGAAATAAGTAAATTCAGAGGTAATCCCATTGGAGTCCAGCAATGTTGGCCATGTCAGCAAGAGCCTTTCTTTGCTCTCTCTTCCCCTCTCTCAGTATTTCTGTCCATGAGCCCATCTTTTAATTTGGACCCTTGTCCTGTCTTTGGTCCTCTTCCCCTTTCAATTATCAAAAGAGAGAGAGCCAATTTACAGATGGGAAAAACACTCTTGATTTCCTCTTCAGTTCTCATCACAGCCATTGCCAGTGTTTCAGAGCATGGGCAGGTAGAGCTTGTACCTTCCTCCTTCCTCAGAGTCATGGACTTGAAATCTCAGGCTGAAGGGGCAGCTCCCTCTAACACCATAATCCATCCCAGAAGGAGGAGTTGGTGGGACTGGAACAGGACATTCACAGGTGAAGTAAGCAACTGCCAACATAAAATACCTTCAAAGGCACTTGAAAGATCCCACGGGAGGAAAAATCCAGCCTTCCCCAAAGGCTAATATAGAGACAGCCACTCATCCTTGTAGGAAGTTACCTATCCCAGAGGGTATTAGTCTTTTACACTTTAGTGTGAATGAGGCCCTTAGAACAGATCTTCATGTGGTAGGATAAAGTCTTATACAGAAGACTATGCTATATTCCAGAGGGTGGTCCCCACTTTGTCCCTCTGTACCACTCTCTTCTATTACTGCTTCTTGCACAGTGCATTCGGATTCAAGTGTCTGCCACCTTCATGAGACTGACATGCTGAGTCTTGAATCCCCAGTGGCTGGGCCAGAGTGGGCATCAGTAAAACCTCCCTGAACTAGCTAACCCCACCTCACACTGTGCTGCATCATTGTTTTTTCACTTCATATCTCTCATAATTTATGATCGTGTATTTGTTTATTTGAGTGTTCATTTCTTGTTGCCTCTGCCACCAGACTGTAAGATCAATGAGTGTGCAGGCTGTCTTAGTTGGGGATTCCCCCAAAACAGAGCCTGAGACAAGGACTTCGGTGCAAATATTTTATTTGGGAGGTGATCCCAGAATGTACTGTGAGGGATGGAGGAAGGTAAATGGGGAAAGAGGGAAGTTAGCAAAGGATCCGCTAATCAGGGGGTTACTGCTGTGGGAGCTCGAACTCAGTCTTGTTGGGGAGCCTCTGAGAGTTTGTAGAACCCGTCTTAGAATTGTCTCCCAAATGGCCAAGGAAGCTGGGGTGTTGATTCATCAACTCTCATGCTTTGTTGGTTGAGGGTTACTCCTGGGGTGTTAAGGCTGGCCTGCCCATGGCTGGGGGGAATCTGCTCCCCCAGTTGGAAAATGCATTCCAGCAAAGTGATGCGGGAATAGTAGATATGAGTGGGAATGGCTAGAGGCAGCCTCTAGGGTGGGCTGAGGGTGTGCAGGTGGGAGACTCACAGCATCTGCACTCCGTGCACCTCTATACTCAGCCCGTAGCCCGCTGTCTTGGATGGACACGGTCAGCAGTCCGTGAACGTTTGTGGAATGACTCCACGGGCAGGGGACTGTCTTCAGATGACAGTCGCTTCACAGAGCAGAAAACGCTGGAGCTGAGGAAGCCCTTGGAGGAATCTCACATCCAGCATTTCCCAAACTGTACCGTGCCCTTGGATAAAAGGGCTCCATGGACATTAGGTTTGGGACCTACTGTAGAAAAACACAATCCGTATTGACACAATGTTCTGAGAAATCTTGCAAGAAAGAAATCTGTTTAACTCAATATTTCTCAATCACTTTTGTTGCTAAAACTTGTTTCTTTTTAAATTGAAACATCCCCCTGCCCCCAACCCTTCTGGGAGCTGTGGCTAATCCAAGGCCCTCACTGTTCAGTGGAAGGTGGAGATCCTGAGAGGGGAGGGTACCTTCCCAGCACCGGGCACCCAGGCTTGTCGACTTCCACCCAGACCTTTGCTCTGTGATGGGATTATACTCCTCACCTCTCTCTACCCTGCTTCTTGATCTCCCAAGTTGCAGCCTCTGTAGCAACATTAGCAGCACCCCAAGTTCTAGGGTGGATCCTAGCAGGTCATTGCTCATCTGTCAGCTCACCACACCTGGAGGCCTGGATTTTCCCAAGTGGTTTGGGGGAAAATTCCCTTCACTGTAGGGTGGGGCTAGGTTCAGGCCTGAAGTAGGGACTGGGAGAGCCGGAGAGGGCAGGAGGCTTGAAGCCGGCCGGGAAACTTCAGATATGTTTACCCTACACTTAGGCTGAGTCTCAATTTATTTACACTGAACATTTTGGTAACCGTCTGCTCTTAAACCAAATGGAAAATTATCCTTCTCCCACTGCGATGGCAGCTCCCTCGGATGTTTTTAATAAAAAAAATCTATCATTTTAATGCAGACAGCTCAGCTAATAAAAATGATCTGTGCCATTAATAATTATCCTACAAATACAATGCAAATTAGCAGACAGGCCTGCGGGGGCCACCCCTGCTGCCAGGAGCGGTTCCTCCTTGGGCCCTGGCAGGGTGGGAGGGTCCAGCACCTGTGGGAGAACAGGTGAGCGTTAAGGAGGGAGGAACCCTGGAATTCATATAAAGACCAGCCCCAGGCAGACCGACAGAGGGTCTGCGCAGGCCTACAGCTTGGGTCTGCGGAGTGATAGAGCAGGAAGGGGCAACAGAGGTAATATATCCCACTGGGGGCTTATTGATATTAATGATAATTACTGGCCTTTCCCCAGCTTGTGCCGTGTAACCTGCAAACCAGAAACTACCGACCACATCACCTAGTCCCTCTGCATGGCCTTGCAGGAAAGGCAGCTGGAGGGTCTCAACCAGGGGTTGTAGCCTCAAGTGACTTTGGAGGCCAGACGTGTAATATAAATGTATGGAGCTTCACAGGTATGGAAAAAACAGAACTGGAGGCCTTTGGTAAACTGGAAGATGCACTTCTCACCTAAAAACATTTGAATAAAAAAAAGTTAAACACAGACTGGGCAAATTATATATGTTGCAGGTTGGGTTTGGCTGTGGGCCATAGGTTTGAGAACCTGGTTTAATGAATGAATTCACCTCTCCCCCCAAATGACACCCCCCCATGGCCCTCCCCCACACAGTGCTAAGCTTTGGTAGCCAGCAGAGGACTGGGTGGGGTCCACACTCTCCCAAGTTGCATATGTACAGAGGGATGTGGTGGGACCTCCTTCCCCAGAGCCTTGGGATGGTCTGCACCTCTGCATTCCAGCTGTGGGCTGAGATGCCGATGGAGCCGACACCAGGCTGGAATGGGAGACAGATGATGAATGATCTCAGAAACAGAGCCTGAGGCTTCCCAAATCCCGAGTCTTTCAAGGCAATTGGATCCTTGAGTTGGGTAGGTGGTAGAAGTGAGGAAGGAGGGAATGGGATGTCTGCTAGTTTCAAGTTCAAGTTGGGCAGAGGCCCCAGCCTCATGTGGCTGAATGGATTAGTTAAAACTCATTCAGTGGCAAGGGACAGAAACCCAATTGGCTTAAAGAGAAAAGGCATATTTTGGCTTGTATAACAAAACAAAAAATCCAGAAATCTTATTTTTGCCCATCTCCTGGCTCAGCTTTCCTGAGTGAGGGTTTCTTTCCCAGATGACACCAGCCTCCTGGGCACAAGCTGGCTGCCAGCAGCAACAGGCATATACCTGCCCCTCTCAGCAGCCTTAGCAGAAGGAGAAGACCCTCCCCAAAGTACCAACCAAAGCCCTGAAGTTGAGTCCCTTTGCCTCTGATTGGCCCAGTCAGGGCACACGCCCATCTCTGAACCAATCAGTGTGGCCAGGTGATATCACACTCTGATTGGCCAGGCCTGGCTCACAGGCCCAACCCCAGGGGGCAGGGTCAGCCCCACCCAGATCAGAGGGACTGAAAGCTGGGGAGGACGCATTCAGAGAAGAGGGGTGGATGGATGCTTGGATGACTTTACCCCACAGAAGAAGAAAAGAAGGAACCAGAGATGTATTGAATGCCTCGTGTATGCCAGAGTGGTCTGCACACTGCACATACATTATCTTAACTCCACCATGTAGGTGTTCCACAGCCAGGTTACATATGGGGAAACGAGATCTGAGGAGTTTGTCACTCATGTAAGATTGCCCAGCTGGTGGAGGAAAGGCCATGCTTTGCAGCTGGCATTGAACAGAAGGGTCTCTGTGCACTGTTTTGCGTCCCTCTGTGCTTGCTCTGACCCTGCAGACCGTCTGCTCATCGCCGTTATCCATTTTCCTGTTGGGGTCTGTGCCCTTTCTTTATTGACTGGTAAGGTAACAAATACATGGCCATAGTCAGCGGTAGGGGGTCTGTCATGAGAAGTGCACGTGACTGAACATCTGCCTTCCCCATCTGACTGTGAGCTCCTAGCAGGTCAGGGATTACGTCTCAGTCACCTTTGGGTCCTCAGGTTCTATCTCGGCTTCGGATTGGAGGAGCGGAAGGGGTCAGGAGATCTGAATTCTAGGCCTGAGTCTGCAACTCAGCCTTCTTAACCTCCCTGCTCTCCCACGGGGCACCTGAGGCACCTCTCTTGACCCCTAGGGTTCCCCAGAACAAGGTTTTAGAACTACGGGTTGGGGGTAGGCGTGCTCACCAAGCGTCCTTTGGACTTTATGATTCTCTGGGCCGTGCTGAGAGGTCTCCTGATGTTAACTGTGCAATGATTGTGCATGCTGGTCTGCCTGTGAATTCTAGAACCTTCTGTGTTGGAAGCTGCTCTAGACAAGTCTTGGTTTCAGGAAAGAGTCTCAGAGGGATGCTTGTCTCCACCTGAGAAGTCCAGGAGTAGAAATGGGGGAGCCCAAGTTCCTTCTCAAACACTTCATCATGTGCCCCCCAAACTGACATTGGACTGGCCTGCATGGATCTGGGGAGGGAAGTCTGGACCCTGAAATCAGGCTCAAGGCTCCTTTCTGGGGTCATCATGCTGGTCACTCTCCGTCTAGCTGTGACAGCCACGCAGACCTATCGCTTCCAGGCAGCTCTGGAGGGAGAGGCATGGGAGGGAGAGAAGAGAGGCTGCCCCCACCCCACTGCCCCCTCCCAGCTTCCCAATCACATCAGCAATTCTCTCAGCATTGTTTCCAGTCCCATTAATATTCATAAGCGACTTTTCTATTGTGTTTGCAATTTTCCAGCAGACGGACAGGCCTGCACTCCCCCGTGTTGATAGGATGCAAAGCTCACCAACTCAGATCTTATTAGCAAATCTCCATTAGATATCGAGGCCCTTCTGGGCTGACTGATAGGCGAGTTTCCACCACGGGTGACAGCCAGAGCAGGTCTTAATCCAATATGACTTTGCAATCCCCGCTGCAGAGACAATCCCGAGGAGGAGCCTGGGCCGGGAGCAGGTCAGGCTGAGCGGGGCATCCTGTTAAGGGGTGGAAATGGAGTCGTCGGGGCGGCCAGAGCAGAGAGGTCAGTGTGGGTGGGCTTCCTCTCCTCCCACAAAGGGGCACTTCATCAATTCCATCTTTCAATCACTTGAGCTTTCATTTATTCGACAACAGGATCACCCAGTGCTTCCCATGTGCTTGGCGCTGGATGGGGGCTGGGATATGGGTGTGACCATGACCTGCTTCCTCCCTCCGAGGCTTTCTGGGTTGGGGGCATAGCTGCACTCATGGACAGTTGCCTGTCGCAGGTCCTGTGGAGAGAGAAGCCCAAGGTGCTTTGGCCCCCAGAAAGGGGCGGCTAAATCAGACAGGGCTGAACAACATCTGGGAACAGGTGAGCAGAATCTAGGAAACATGTGGGCGGGGAACGTAAAGGCTGGGGGCCATTCCCAGCTCTGCTCTGAACTCGAAGGAATTACTTTCTAGCACTTATTAGCTGCATGACCTTGGCCAAGTCTCTTGACTTCTCTGTGTGGCAGCCCACCTGTAAAATAGGAATAATAGTAGTCCCTTCCTCCTAGAGTTGATATGAGGATAAAATGGGGCTTGACACATTGAAAGCAATAGGTAAGTATAACTATTACTGTTATTATTTATTTGGGGAGCTCCAGGGTTGCTCCCAGTTTTAACTCTCTTCACCTGAGCCTCAGTTTCTGTATTGTGGGGAATTAGCCGAGGTATGTGAAGGTGCCTGGCCATTTGGGTGCACACAGGCCCTTGTCAGCTCTGTGGCTGCTTGTTGTAAGGTCAGGGCATTTGGTAGACACTCAGAGAGGGGTCCTGTATGGCTCCAGTCCTAAACTCATTAGCCACCGGATGAGATAAATCCAGGTCCTGGATGAAAGGTGATCAAAATCTGTGAAATCATGGAGCTGGGGTAGACGACCTGAAGCGTGTATTTCTGGGTCTGAAATCCCATGACCTGAGGCCCAGATCCTGCCCTCCAGGTGCTTGAGGTACAGCTGTGAAGACGTCTTCCGTAGGTCAAATGCACCCGAACACACCCTGTAATGATGGGCAAATGTGGGTTCCATGGGCAAGGGGTGGCAAGAGACGTGGGAGGGGAGGTCCCTGAGGGTTGGGGCAGTCAGGGAGGGCTCCCTGGAGGGGGTAGGACTTGACTTGAGCTGCGCTTCTGAGAAGGGGTGGTGTGTGGAGAGGGAAATGGAAAGTGATCCAGATGGTGGGCACAGATGGTGGGTACAGGTGGAAAGAGGCTGGAGGCTAGAGAGTGAGTGAATGGAAGGAGTGGGGCTGGGAGAGACCCTCAGTCCTCAGGAGGCCATGAGCTAGCCAGCCGCGTTTGGTTTTGTTGGCTCAGTGTTTAAATTAAAAAATATTAAAGCCTTCAAGGGGAGCATGTATTTTTCCCTTCACAGTCCTCAGCATTACTTATCACACCATACCAGGCCCAGGTCACACTTTAAGTTTCCTGCCTAGTATTCTTGCAGATATCTGAGTTTGTGATCCCAGCCAGACAGAGCATTAACTTTTTGGTGGGGATCTAAGCTCAGGTGAAGGCTGGACCATTTGCCCTAAAGGCTTTAGAAATTGCCCAGAGGGTCTTGGGCCCTGGGAAGTTGTATTGTCCCTGGGCCTAAGGCTCCTGCGTTGGTCATAGAGTGGTGGGGTGTCTCGGTGACCCCCCGATAAAGGAGCTGTGTCTCAGTTCCCAGACCCACTTTGGCAAAATGGCTGGACTCCCTTCCTTACAGAAAGGGGGTCGCTGGCTGACGGGTGGCCGAGGTCATGTGCCAGTCTCTGCAGTCCAAAATGATCTGGAGCCATTCTCTGCTCATTTCAGAGTCCCAGATCTGCCCCTGACCCCCTCACCTCGTTCTCCACAGGCTGTAGCAGTGACACTGGAAGTTGTGAGCCATCTCCAAATGCCTGGGGATAAAGAATGAAGCTAATAATATACCTGTGAGAAGTGAAAAGTTCTCTCAACTCCCTCAGTTGGTTTCAAGGGTGAGGATTTTTCTCACCTACAAATCTTTCTGTATTCTCGAAGGCAGCTGAAGCCTGGATGCTTTGCAGTCATGGGGCCTAGGAAGGGCAACTTTGGATGTCCCCCTGTAGCTAGGAGAGCTCACAGCTGTGGAGGCGGGGTAACAGATGGTGGACGGGCAGTGTGACTTGATTGTTGGGGACATGGTATTTCTGAGTCACAGACACCTGGGCTGGAACTCTGAGTCAGCTGCTGGATAGCTGTGTGACCTCGAGCAAGATGCATAATCTCTCTGAGCCACCCACAAGCTGGTTTCGGGGACTAAGTGAGCTGACGCACGTAAAATGCTCAGCAATGAGCCTGCCATATAATAGGCCCTCAATAAAGGAGAGCTATAATTACTGTTACTGTTATTTTAGGGCTAGCCTCGTGGGTCCTCAGCTGGTGGCCAGCTGAGCTGCTCCGTCTTTGGGAGAGTAGTTGGAGCATGGCTGCTCTGCCCTTTGACCTCAGGCTGGACAGATCCCAGGGGTGTTAGGGAGGAGATTTTCAAGCATTATTGAGCCTGGCAGCTGAGAAAGAGAAATACAGACTCCACAGAGAGGGGCATGAGACCGGCAGCTCCCAGCAGGCTCTGGGGCAGGTACACAGGGACTCTCTCAGTGGTCAAGGGTCATGCAGTCCTACCATGCAGAACGGAAGCATCAAAATGTCACAGCTGGCAGGAGCCTTGGGGCTGTCCAGACCAACCTCATCAAAAATTTTAATACCATTTTTATTAGCTTTTTTTTATTGCTGCTGTAAATTACCACAAACTTGATGTTTTAGACCAATACAAATTTATTTTCTCAGAGTTTTGAAGGCCAGAGATCCAATATCAGTATGGTTGGCAGAAATCAAGGTGTTATCAGGGCGGTGTTTCCTCTGGGGACTCTAGGGGGAGAATCTGGTCCTGGCCTCTCCCAGCTTCTGGGCACTCGTGGCTGTATCACTCCAGTCTCTGCCTCTGTGGTCACATGGGCTCCTTCTCTCCTGTCTGTGTCAAATCTCTCTCTGTCTCCACCTTATAAGGATACCTGTGATTGTATTGAAAGCCCACCTGGTATAATCTAGGATAATATCCCCAAGGCAAGATAATTAATCCTACCTACAAAGTCTTTTTTTGTTTTTTGGCATATAAGGTGATATTCACAGGTTCTAGGGATTAGGACACGGATATCGTTGGGGGGAACACGATTCAACCTGCCACATCATTAAAAAAAATTGTTTTGAGATAATTTTAATCTTATGGAAGAGTTGTAAAACTAGTGTAAAGAGTTCCCATACACCCTTTACCCGGTTCTCCCTTATGATTATCTTATGTAATCACAGAATATTTATCAAAATGAAGAGATTCATCTTGTTACAATATTATCAGCTAAGTTACAGAACTTATTTGGATTTGACCAGTTTTTCCACTCAGGTCCTTTTTCCTGGGTCAGGATCTGGTCTATGATACCACATGGCATTTAGCAATTATGACTCCTTAGTCTCGACCAATCTGTGACATTGCCTCAGTCTCTCATGGTCTTTTATGACTTTGACACTTTTGAAGGGTGCTGGTCAGTTTTTTGTGGGATATGCTTCAGTTTGGGCTTGTCTGGTGCTTCCTCACGATTATGTTAAGGTTATGTGTTATCGGGATGTATTCCGCAAAATGGGGTGCTTCATCAGGGCATCACATGGGGGTAACACATGCTGACGTGTTAGCAACACATGACTAGTGACGCGAACCTTAGCCTTGGTGCAGGTGGTGTCTACTAGGATTTTCCCCTATAAATTTACTATTTTTCCCATTATAATTACTTACTATTTGGGAGGAGATACTCTGAGACGATGCACGTGTCCTATTTCTGCTTAAACTTCCGCCCACGAATTTTAGCATCCATGGATGGATCTTGTCTGCGGCAATTATTACTGCAGTGTTCGCTCATTCCTTCTACATTTATTACTTGGAATTCTTCTGTAAGGAAGAGTTGTATCTTTCCCCCTCTTTATTTACATTTGTATGGACTCGTGGATATGTATTTTATTCTTTGGGTTAGAATTCAATACTATTGTGATTTATCTTTTTTGCTCAACTTGTTCCAGCTTTGGTCATGGGGAGCTTTTCAGGTGGACTCCTGTGCCTTTTTGAAATGTTCTATCCTTCCTTTTTCTTTTCTTTCTTTCTTTCCTTCTAAGGGTTTGTGTCCCACTCTGAATATAACATGTGGCCTCATACAGTCTTAGAAATCAGTCCCAGCCATTCTGAATATAGCCTGAGGGTTTCTGGTGGACAAGGATTACATTTTACTTCAAAATTGCCAGCACTTAGTTCTGGCCAAGGACATAAGACATAGAGGCACATCTCGGAGATGTTTCATGTTCAGGTCCAGACCATCGCAATACAGAGAATATTGCAATATAGTGACTCATGAAATTTTTGGTTTCCCAGTGCATATAAAAGTTATGTTTGCACTATACTGTAGTCTATTAAGTGTGCAATAGCATTATGTCTAAAAAAATGCACATACCTTAAAGTTAAAAAATACTTTATTGCTAAAAAATGCTAACCATCATCTGAGCCTTCCTTGAGTGGTAGTAATATCAAAGATCACTGACCACAGATCACCAAAACAAAGATAATAGTAATGAAAAAGCTTGAAATATTATGCGAATTACCAAAATGTGGCACAGAGACACGAAGTGAGCAAAATGCTGTTGGAAAAATGGCGCCGAGAGCCTTGGTCAGTGCAGGGTTGGCACAAACCTTCAATCTGTAAAATACTCAATATCTGCAAAGTGCGGGCTTCCCTGGTGGCGCAGTGGTTGAGAATCTGCCTGCCAATGCAGGGGACACGGGTTCGAGCCCTGGTCTGGGAAGATCCCACATGCCGCGGAGCAACTAGGCCCGTGTGCCACAACTACTGAGCCTGCGCGTCTGGAGCCTGTGCTCCGCAACAAGAGAGGCCACGATAGTGAGAGGCCCGCGCACCGCGATGAAGAGTGGCCTCCGCTCGCCGCAACTAGAGAAAGCCCTCACACAGAAACAAAGACCCAACACAGCCAATAAATAAATAAGTAAATAAATAATTTAAAATAATAATAATTATAAAAAAAAATCTGCAAAGTGCAATAAAGCAAAGCACAATAAAACGAGGTCTGCCTGTACTCAAAAATATGAATTTTCTCGGTTCCCTTTTCCCCTCAGTCCTCTTCCCTCCCTCATTCCTGGGTCACTGAAGGTCTGGCCTTGTCTCCCAGAGCAACTTCCTGGGGGGCAGGGCACTGTCACTTTAGGAATGAGGACTTTGGAATCGCATCTCTGTTCAAATCCTGTCTCCAGTGCTTCCTTTCTCTGTGACGTGGGGCAGCTGACCTACCCTCTCTGCGCCCCTGTAAAATGAGGAAGATGAACTCAACCTCAGAGGGCCAGTGTGAGGACTGCAAGAGATAACAGATGCTTGAGAAACACGGCTGTGACTGCCACAGCCTCCATAATTGGTTGGAGATGAAATACCAGACAAAGGCGGGGGGAGGCTGGGATCTATGTTGGTCAGTCCTGCTTCCAGGAAAGCCCCAATTTTATGTATTCATTTTAAATAGAGGGGGTTTGCTCAATCCGTAACTATAAGTGATTTAAAACAAATAAACCTGTGAGCCTTTACCTATAAACATATTTACAGATAAGAATAAAAGAGAGCCTCCATCAGCTCATATGTCTTCTTTTTTTTTGCAAGTGGGTTCCCGTGTTTTTCACGTTGTCATGCCCAGGATGCTCTGGGTCCTGGCATTCAGAGATTCCCCCCCACTGCCCCCTGCCTCGCTGAGTACCCCACCCCAGCCCAGGGAAGGCTAGCAGAGGGCACACCTGAATAGCTTCCTTCCCAACGAGAAGAAAAAGCTGTTGTATTAACGACCACACTTAACATGCTTCCATTTTAATCCCTGCTTTAAATTTGGCACAATTGTTTTTACAGTAAAGCCTGATTTTTTCCACAATAGGGTGCTGAGGGTATGTGCTTTCTATTCAAACACAAAGAGAGCCCACTTTACTTTGAGAAAGAAAGAAAGAAGGAAAAAATCAGTCTTTGTCATATTAGAAATTCACAGATTTGAGTCAGTTGCCAGACTGTTCGATAACTGCCTCCCCTCCCTTCCTCCACCTCCCTGTCAGCCTCACTCTCATTCTACAAGCATTCTTGAGTGCTTACTGCATGCAAGCATTCCTGAGCGCCTACTGTACGCCAGGCATGAGATCAGGGACGAGTGAGGCACATGGTGGTCCCCCAACAGGGAAAATTGACCTCCTCAGCGGCTGCAGGCTGGAGATGAGTAAGCGAGACCCAGACCCTGCAAACCAGATCTTTGGAACGAGCATTTCTCAAAGCATGGGTTCCCCCAGATTATTTCACGTGCTCACAGACCTGGCATCAAGTCTCACTGAATTGTTTGAGTGAGAAAGTTACTTACTCTCTTGCAATCATTTTCAATCCTGATCCAGGCTGGAGAAAGTCTCTGGTGGGGGCTGGTGAATGGTTAATACCACTCTAGCCCTTGCTGCTTTCCCATTTTAACAAAGAGAGCAGAGCTTAGGCTCATAGATGTCCCAGGCCATGGTGGCTTTAATGCCATTGCCTTGTCGTTACTGTATTTATTTTTATGGTTATGTTGCATTTGTGGACATTGATGCTGGTTTTCCCATGCAGGAGAGGGAAATGCTTCCTTTTAGGCCAGCATTAAAGAAAGAGAGTCAATGTAAAGAAACATAGTAAGTAAATAATTACGTGGTGTATGCAGACACAACACAATTCTGAGGATGGTGGTGCCCAATGACGGAAGACTGGAAAAATGATCTGGGTTAATATTCTCTTTGTGTCTAGTTCCCAGGTGCCATTCCTGACCTCAGGTCTACAAGTCCCAGCTCTTAGATGCCAGGGGCATTGGGAGGGGCGTTTGTCTCTGATTGGGCCAAAGTGTTAAGCTACATGAGTATCCTTTGAGATCGGGATGGTGATGGCAACAGTGGCCAGACAGAAGACTCAGAGGGAAGGTGCAATGTGGACACAGTCGGTCAATGGTTATGGGCTGCCCCTGGGCTGGGGGCCCGTGAGCTCCCAGCCATCTCTGAGTAAGGCGGCTCCCGTGAGCCCAGGACAGTCCTTCAGAGAGGGCTGCAGGTGTGACCACCCACACCTCTGGGTGGGGCATCAGTGTCATCGGCTTCAGGCCCCTCTGCTTTGGGAAAATAGTAACAATTTTCTCCCACTGCCGTGGCTTCCAATCTTATGCACTGGTTTGACCTGGCGAAGGAACAGACCCAAGGAAGGGCTAAGGGCCTTTCCCTGAATCAGGGTGGCATCCAGCCATGCAGTGGGCTGTGGGCAAAGAGTGGAAGATTGGCACTGGCACAGCCGGACAGGCATGTGGCCGGCAGGATCCAGTGGGCCCAGGTCTTCAGTAGCCCATAAACCAGAGAACTGAATATTTGATAGAAATATAATTCCAGAGAATGAGGGCCCCTGTTGGCCCATGGTTAAATACAGTGACTGTCTGACCTCCTGGAGGAATAAATCTGCCCAGTGACACTTTTCAGCCTGAGACATGGAAGCCTCCTCCATGTAGCTTTTCCTAGAAGAGCTTAAACACTTAGCATGGGGATATTTACTGTCTGGTGGAGCTCTGGGATCCCAAGGTCATCTTTGCCGTGGCTCCTCACGCTGCCCCAGGCGTGCCTCTGTGCCATCCTGGTACCCTGGGGCTGCCTGCCACTGTGGAGCTGGAATGAGCAGAGGCTAGCACTGAGAGGAAGGGGAAGAAGCATCTACCTCCACCTCCTGAGCTTTGTTAAAGGAAAAGAGGCTGATAGTGCGATAGCTACCAGATGGGGAGGGGCTGGGCAGACCTGGGTGAGAATCCTGAAACTGGGACTGCTAGCTGTGTGACCTCAGCCAAGTTACTTACCTTCTTTGGACCCATCTTCTTCATCCACAAAGTGGGGTTAATAATAGTGCTTACCTCATAGGGCTGTGGGATGATTAAGTGGGCAAATGTATCTGAAGTGCTTTGCAGGGTGCCAGGCACATGGTTATGCTCAGTGAAGTTCAGCTATCATGACAGCATAACAACAATCTGACTCTAGGCCTCCCACTGGCTGCTGTGTGTCCTTGAGCAAATCATGTAAGCCCTCTGAGCCTCGGTTTACTCATCTGTAAAATGGGTCTAAGCATACCTACCTCATAGATGTAAAGATTGTAGAGGTAGAATACAAAGCTCCTGGCCTATGTAAGTGCTCAATAAATAATAATGGTGGTGCCGGTGATGATGATGATGAAGCCAAAGATAGATTTTAACAATATGGGGTTAAGCCCCTCCTTTTGTAAGACGTGGGTTAACCTCCCTCCTGCCCCCTGGACCACCTTGGTGCCCAGAAGCCCTGGACAACAGGAGAGAGGTACAGCAGGAAGCTATTCTACCTACCTCTGCCCCCCAGCTAAGATTCCTGCTGAGACACAAGACTGGGCCCCAGATTCTGGTTTGCAGGTGTTAGGATGGCAGAGAGGCAGGAATTACGTGGGGTGGCGTGTCCTCCTTCATCCTTGCCATCTGCCTCGGCCAGTGGCTCATGCTGCCCTATTTGCCTGGAACACTCTCCCTCCAGTCTTCTTCTGGCTCACTCCTAACTCTCTCTGATATCACCCTCTGGTGCCCATGTCCCCCTGCTGTGTACTCCCTCAGGGTATCTTCCAGCACCTCCTATCACACTGTATTAACGAACACTTACCATGTGCCCAGCACGGGGCTAAGTGCTTCGCATGCTAACCATCCCTTCCACTCCGTGAGGGCGGGGACTGTGTCTGCCTCGGATTCCCTGCTCAGCCCATAGAAGGGTCTCAGAAATTATCTATTGAATAAATAGATGTGGCATTTGGGGTGTTTGGTCAGCAGTGGAGACTGACATCACCCTGGCTAACTGATTCCTTCAGGCTGGGAAACTGTGGATGAGAAAGGGAAAGAGCCTGTGTCCTTTGCCCCAGGGGTGCCGAAACCCAAGTTCCTTCTAAAGGGTATAGCTGTTTGATGCTCTCCCGTCATAAACCAGCCCCAGAGCCACGTAGTTCCCCTGCCTTACCAAGGGCTTCCCCATCTCACCCGATCCTCCCCAGGACACCAGGAGATGGGGAGGACAGTGGTATCATTCTACTTTTATAGATGAGGCTCAGAGGGGTCAAGGGTCTGGTCTAGGGTGTCACAGCTTATGGTGACACAGCTGGGAACCAGGACTCCTGACTCCTTGCTGAGGGCTCTTTCTCCTCCACTCCACTTTACAACCCCCTGGGCCACGTAATCATGAAGTCCCAGAATGTCAGAGTTAGTTGGAATCTTAGAGACTGTATTACAGATGGGACAGATGGGACAACTGAGGCCCAGATGGGACAACTGAGGCCCAGAAAGGGGGAGGGGAGGTAGCTGCCCAAGTCCCCATAACCAGCAAGTGGTGAGCATGACTACCAGATATCTTGGCTTGAAGCCACGTCCTGGAGGGGGCGGGTTCACAGTTAGCAATGAGCCCTCTGTTGTGGCCAATCTGGGGCTGAGCACAAAAAGATTCATTGTCATAGCCTGGAGGTAATTTTCACAGACAACTGTTATGATATGTTCTTGGCCTAAACACTTTTCCAAAAAATCCCGGCCAGCTGAGCAGACGGGCATCTGTCACTGGCTGTAACAAGGAGGCTGTGGGACTCACTCATTAGTCAGGCATCCCACTTAGAAATGGCTCAGAACACCCCTGCAGAGAAAAACAAATGTGCTGGTGCTGGGGCAGAGCTCTCAAGTGAAGGAACAGGGAACCCCAGACATGGGCTGAACCAGACACCATTTCAGCACTTGGGACAGTTCCACGGAGGGCAACTATTCATCCATGGGAGCTTGGAATCTACAGAACTTTATAATCAGAAGCCTGGTCTCCAGGGGGTGGGCAGTGGTTTTTAAATGAAGAGCCACTGATTTTCTGTAAAAAAGAATCCAAGTGTTCACAGAAGCATGATGTGATTTGATTTTGTAGAATTTTGCGGCCATTTGGGTCTTTAGAAACTGAAAAGTTTTAAGGTAAAAGAGAAGCATAATAATATTTGAAGAGATGAAATGATCTTTGGAATATGCCTGAGCAGTGATCACTCACCCCCCACTCCCCTCCACATTATAGCCAGTAGGGAAATGAGAAAGGGAAGATGGAAGGAGGCAGGATGAGAATCAAAGGGGAAAAATAACAGATCTACAGAAAAGAAGAGAGGGAAGCACACAGAGGGAGAGGAAGTTGAAAGGTACAGAGAAAGTGAGATGAGAGAGTGGAACAAAGGGATGGAGGGAGGTTTCATAGGTTCTAGAGTATCATTACATTTCTTAACCACTTCCTGACTTTTGCATTGACCCCAGGCTGCTTGCTAGGATTACCTCTTAAACGTAATGAGTAGATTAACCACTTTTCAAAGTTCTTTAACTTCTCATTATGCTTAAAGCTTCAGAAACTCTACTCTGATTAGAACCATTGTAACAGTCTATTACAATGATGTTTTTCCCTGGTTCTTCCAACAGCAGAGATTTCAATGGGGGCCCAAAAGAATTAGGGTGTGTGATAGTTTTAGCCTGAATCTGTGATCCTTCGTTTCTGATGATGAGAAGCTGACCCATGGAGGACTGATGTCTGGGAACCACTGTTGAAGATGTCAGGATGAGAAGAATGCTCCCTGTGGGCCATTCAGCATAGGGACAAACAGACCAAATGTCTCAATGGCCCTGGAGATCAGCACCCTAGTGCTCATCACAATGGTCCCAATGCACCAATCTTATGGTTTAAATGGTGTTTGATAGTCTCCATTTAAGAAGGTGGGAAGGGGCTTCCTTAGTGGTGCAGTGGTTGAGAATCTGCCTGCCAATGCAGGGGACACGGGTTCGAGCCCTGGTCTGGGAAGATCCCACATGCCACGGAGCAACTAGGCCCGTGAGCCACAACTACTGAGCCTGCGCGTCTGGAGCCTGTGCTCCACAACAAGAGAGGCCGCGATAGTGAGAGGCCCGTGCACCGCGATGAAGAGTGGCCCCCACTTGCTGCAACTAGAGAAAGCCCTCACACAGAAACGAAGACCCAACACAGCCAAAAATAAAATAAATAAATAAAAAAAAAAGAAGGTGGGAAGGTATGAAATATCCTCTAGAAACATTTCAGTCAAAATAATTAAAATGAAAAGCTTGTAAGTTGTTTTCTGGAGGATTCACTAGTATGTAATACTTCACTGCCCACTTATGTTGGACAATAAGGTATGTACTTTTAGCCAAAAAGACTCATGCTGTTATAATGAATTAATCTGAGCTGTAAAATATAATAATGATGTAATGTGGTATGAAAGAGAATTAATATTCTAAGTTTCTATCACATGCCAGGCATAGTGCCAGGGGCTTTACATACTGTGGTAGATTGGATTATTACTCAGCAAATATTCATTCCCCTCTCCCTTGAGGGAGTGCCTCTACCCCACCCCCTGATGGTGGGTTTGGCCATGTGATTTGGTTTGGCCAGTGGATGGTGGGTGGAAGTAACAGTGGTCTAGTTCCAAGCCAAGCCTTAAGAGGCATTGTGTATTTCCACTCGTCCCCTTGCAGTACAGTGGAGCCACCAGGAGAAGAGCAGGCCACTTCAGATTGGGCCCCAGCATGAGTAGAGTACACACAGAGTAGACCCAACCCAGCCAAACCCAGTCTAGTTCACCCAGCCTTAGTCACCTTGCAGACCTGTGAGTTCAAGAATAAATGCTTGCTACTGTCAGCCACTGAATTTTGGGGTTGTTTGTTTTTCAGCGTTGTTCTGAAAGAACTGCCTAATACAACATGCATTGTCCTATTCAGTCTTTGCAACAACTCTTTAAAGTAGGTACCACAATTTTCCCCATTTTACAGGAAACAGAGGCCTAAAGAGGAAAAAAATGCCTAACTCAAAGCCACAGAGTGAGTTAACTAGTGATGGATCCACACTTAGCTCATCTTTATTTGATAAGGTGAGGAGACAGCTGCCTGGCCCTCCCCGGCTAGCCCCTGCTTGCCTCTCCCACTCATCAATCCTTCCTCTAGCTCAGAGCTCCAGGGTCGGGGTGGGGCGCTGGGGAAGCTGCAGGGAGAGCATCTGAAGCTCCTTTTAAAGAGCCAGCGGGGGTTCCCCCACCCGTGGCTACTGGAAAAGGTCACATTTGGAGATTCAGCCCACAGAACAATGACATTTCAAGGATCAAAGAAAAGGTTAAAATATTCCTATAAATCTATTCTTGGGACTTTTAAGTATTTCCGATGTAAAGGGAAAATGTCATTTCTTCTTCCCCCAAGAGTGGTGGAGGGTGGGTTGCTGGTACCGGGTCTGCTCTTGTTTTCCTGGCGCAGATGAACAGGGAGGAAGAACGGATTCGCTCCACATCCCTCCATATACAAATGAACGTGCAGTTAACCCCAAACCTCATTTATTTATGGAAACTGAATCCCAAATGGCCCCCAGACGAGCTTCTCCAAGGAGAGAGATGGACAGTGAGATTCCAGCACTCTCCTACTCCCTCTGTCCGGAGCGGCTGGTGGGCCACTGCTACAGAAGAGGCCTCCAGGCTCTCAGGGTGGGATGTGGGTGAGGCCAGGCATAGGCGTGGGGGGGGGCGTGGCATATGACCCGGCAGATCACGCCCCTGAGCTTCAGATCCTTATGTCAGCTGCCTTGTGCGTCCAAAGCCAGCGGAGCCCAGACTGACTCGCCACCTTCTCCTGGATTCCACTCTCTTTCACCCATTCGTTCAGCAAACGTGTCTGGAGTGCCCTCTGAGTGCCAGGCGCTGTACCAGGCACCAGATGACAGCAAGGGAGGGGCACTCCGGCCCTCAGGCAGTTTGTAGACTATTCGGGGAGACAAACTAAGACCCTGCATGGGTGAAGGACTAACACTTTTGTGAATGGGGTGCTGATGAAACCCAGAGAGGGGAGGGACTAACTCCGCAGGGCAGTCAGGGAGGGCTTCTCAGAGGAGTTGTTATTGAACTGGGGCCCATCCAAAAGGGACACTCCAGGCAGAGGGAGTGCACACAAAGGCCTGGGGTCCCAGAAGCCACGGCTTGTTAGAGACGTGGGAAACGCCGCGTACCACAGCGGAGCCGGCATCTTCCCTACGGCTTCTAAAGCCACTTTCTGTCAGGGGGCTGGGCTGCCGGCATGGCGGGCTGCAACCCCACAGTCTGCGAACAGATGCTGTTAGTCATAGCTCTCAAGCCATCGCTCGCCTCCCACGTCCCATCAGTCACTGAGCCCTGTTCTCATCTGCCTCCTGAACACCTCCCCTCTCTGTCCCTCTCTCTGCCTGCCCACCTTCATCCCCAGTCCCGGGGCCCCAGCCTCTCCGTGGGATTGCGCACAGCCTCCAAGTGCTGACAGCCTCCGTGGGCAGTCTCCCTCCCACCCAGCCCACAGGGCTGCAGCCAGAGCTGGCCTTGGGAAGCATCAGTCTTGGCATTTGACTCCCTTCCGAGGTCCCTTTGATGGCCCCCCGCTGCCAGAGGGATAAGGTTCTGTTCCTGAGCGTTGCATCCGAAGCCCTTCGAGGCCAGAATCCCCACCTCACCAGCCTCACTAGGGCCCTTGTAGATCATATGCCCGTTCTAGGCCCTTGAACCATCTTGGGCCAGGAACTCATCAAGCCCCTTCCTGCCTTTGCACATGCTGTTTCCTCCACCTGGAATTCTTTTCCCTGTGCTTATCTGCCTATTGAACTCCCATTCGTCTTTCAAGACCCAGATGAACAAATAATACAATGGTAATGAAAATAACAAGGACTACCACTTACTGACCACCCCCTCCAGTCCCTCTGTATCTCATGACACTGCTTCATTTTCAAAGTATCTGAAATACTGTTACACTGTTGGTGGGAATGTAAATTGGTATAGCCACTATGGAGAACAGTATGGAGGTTCCTTAAAAAACTAAAAATAGAGCTACCATATGACCCAGCAATCCCACTCCTAGACATACACCTGGAGAAAACCATCATTCGAAAAGATACATGCACCCCAATGTTCATGGCAGCACTATTTACAATAGCCAGTACATGGAAGCAACCTAAATGTCCATCAACAGAAGAATGGATAAAGAAGATGTGGTACATATATACAAGGGAATATTACTCAGCCATAAAAAAGAACCAGACAATGCCATTTGCAACAACATGGATGGACCTAGAGATTATCATACTGAGTAAAGTAAGTCAGACAGAGAAAGACAAATATCATATGATATTGCTTATATGTGGAATCTAAAAAAAAGGGTACAAATGAACTTATTTACAAAACAGTAGAGTCACAGATGTAGAAAACAAACTTATAGTTACCAGGGGGTAAGGGGAGGGGGAGGGATAAATTGGGAGATTGGGATTGATGTATACACACTACTATATATAAAGTAGATAACTAATAAGGACCTACTGTGTAGCACAGGGAACTCTACTCAATACTCTGTAATGGTCTATATGGGAATAGAATCTTAAGAAAAGAGTGGATATTTGTATGTGTATAACTGATTCACTTTGCTCTACACCTGAAACTAACACAACATTGCAGATCAACTATACTCCAATAAAAATTAAAAAAACTCCACAATGGTCACATCATATTCTTAGGATGGATATTATTAAAAAAAGAAATGGTGTTAAAAGTTGGAGAATATGTGGAGAAATTAGAACCCTGTACACGGTTAGTTGGTATGTTAATTGGTGCAGCCACTATGGAAAACAGTATGGAGGTTATTAAAAAATTAAAATTAGAACTACCATATTATCCATCAATCCTCTTCTGTGTATATATTCAAAAAAATTGAAATCCAGGTCTAAGAGAGATATCTGCACTCCTGCGTTCATTGCAGTATTATTCATAATAGCCAAAACATGGAAAGAATCTAAATGTCCATCAGTGGATGAATGAAAAAAGAAAATGTGGTATATACATACAATGGAATATTGTTTAGCCATAAAAAGAAATAAATCCTTCCATCAGCGACAACATGGGTGATACTATACTAAGTGAAATAAGCCAATCACAAAAGGACAAAAACTTCATGGTACCACTTATGTGAGGAATCCAAAGTAGTCAAGCTCACAGAATTGGAGAGTAGAATTACATTTGCCAGAGACTGGGGGGGAAGGGAGAAATGTTGAGGATAAAGTGTACAAATGTTAAGTTATGTAAGATAAATAAATCTTAGAGATCTACTGTAAAGCAAAAAACAAAAAAAGAAAAGAAAAGGAAAGAAAAAGAAAATAAGGACTACCATTTACTGACCACCCGTTCCAGTCCCTCTGTATCTCATTACACTGCTTCATTTTCATAGTATCCAAGACAGTGTTTTTTAAGTTATGGCTTTACTGTCTGTTGTCTGTCTTTTGCATCAGAGTGAAGGCTCCATGAGGAAAGGGCTTGATTTTCCTGTGTCCTCGGTATCTAGAGCCATGGCTGGCACTGAGTAGGAGAGCAAAAGAGTTTGTGGGATAAATTAAGAAATGACCCCTTATAACAACCTATTAGGTGTTGAGCATTCTTATCCCCATTCTACAGAAGGGGAAACTGAGTCTTTGGCAGCAAGGGCTTTGGCAGCTACCTCAGTGCTCCGTTTCCAGGTTGTTTCCTGGGAGCCACTCAAGGGCAGGGTCCACATCGAATTCCCATCCAGAACCCCTGGGTTCCTAGGAGAGGTTATGGAAGTGGGTAGTGGATGTTTCCTGTCAGTGGCAGGGGGCTCAGTGGTGAGAAAAAGGGTGGTTGGGGCAGCTTGGGTGGAGGCACCTCAGCTAGTTGAAGTTTGGCTTCCCAGAGCCTGTTTCTAGGTTGGGAATTAAATGCACTAATGGTTCCCACTCATTCCTAACTGGCACCCAATTATATGGAGTGGGCTGGCTGTGCTGCCCGGCTCGGCTCAGCAGGGGCTGAGGCAGGAGCTGGTGTCAATAAAAACGTTTACGCCAGTGGTGGTGGGAAGTCAGGCTTAGCAAAGCTGCAGGGGTTGTCGTGGGAGCCCTGGGCTGGGAGTCCTTAGTCTTTCGTCTGGTGCAGAGCAGGAGCGCAGGCTTTGGGGTTAGGGACAGCCCAGCTGTGTGGCCGTTCATCTTTCTGAGCCTCGGTTGCCTCGTCTCTAAAATGAGGATGGTCATCACCCGTACCTCCTGGTGGTGTTGGGAGGTGAAGACTTCTGCTTTTCTGTGGGCACCATGCCTGGACCCTCTGCTGCAACTCCGGAGAGGGGATGAGGGGGTCCTTCAGACTTGAAGGGGAAAGCGGGCAGGGCCAGCGCCTTCCTGGGTTTATCTCATCTGCCCCTGGGGGGCTCCAAGCTTGAGAGCACATTCTTTGCTGAGACCTTTGAGCCCTGGGTCCTCTAGCAAGAGGGAGGGTCTGAGCGTAGGGCAAACAGATCTCTCCTCCCAGGTGACCACGTGGCCAGTCCTAAGAGGGAGCGTGGCAACGGCTGGGGAGTACAGCTGTGGTCGGAGTCACAGAACCTGGTGCATATTCTCTAACCCATGTGTGATCACGGGTCACCCGCTGCTCTCGGTCTCAATTGCCCTGAGCGTGAAATGAAGGGGCTGGACTGGCTGATCTCTATGGGCTCATCCAACTCTGACTGAAGTGAATTCTTTCTTTCCTTCCATATTAAACTTGCAGTTCCTGAAAGTAGGCCTCTGGGAGGGATAGAGATAGGACAAAGGAATTCTCAGGCAGTGTTTGACTGATAGCTTCTTTCAGCAGCGTTTGTTTTGTTTTATTTAAGAAAGGGGATTTCTTAACCCAAGCGCTAATAGTGGGACTTTAGGCAATGGATGAAGTGAAGAATTTCAGGCGTAGGGGAGCAGAGGGAATGGAGAGGGGAAGCAAGGCCATGCAGGCAGAACACTGACACGAGGAGACTGACAGAAGGTGATGGGGATGAGCATGGTTTCTGCAGAAGGTGCTGGAAGGTGCACAAAGTACCACCGTCCAGGTGAAAACCTGGGATCAAAGCCCGAGAGCGGGGTTGGGTTCTGGGAGCCAATGCTCTCTGACTCATCAGGGGCTGCTTAGCTATTAAAGGGGCAGAGCCTGGGGTTTAGAGTCTCACAGCCATGGGCTCTGCTCCCAGCTCTGCCACTGACTGTGTGACTTTGGATAAGTTACTTAACGTCTCTGAATCTCAATGTCTTTGGGGTGTAATGGGGATACCCAACCCCCTTCACAGGGTTGCCATAAGGAGTCAATGAAATAACCAGTGTGAAATGTCTGGCACTGGCCCTAACCATTGTGAGTCCCCAGTAAGTGGTGGCAGGTACTGTCCGTGTAATTCTATTGAGGGAGGCACAGCCTTATCGTGGAGGCTGTTTCTGGGGTTCTGCGGGGACAGCAGCTACAGCCCTGTGTCTTCAAGACCCCTCAGGGCCTCGCACCCTGGAGCAGGGAGACCTTACATGTTCCAGTGTGAGGAGGGCTGCCCTGCCTGCCTGATGGGATGTGATAGCGCCGCATAGCGGGCAAGTGCACAGGCTCTGCAGCCAGCCTGCTCGGTTCAAATCCCAGTCCTGCCACTGACCTGCTGTGTGACCTCAGGCCAGTCACCTCGCCTCTCTGAGTCTCACCTGTTTCATGTTTAAAATGGGGATGATGATAATAATAATTACAGCCACCACATAGGATGTTAACAAAGATGAAATAAATGAATATACATAAAGCATCTAGACCTGCACTAAAAGGGCAACCACTTGGTACCTGTGGTTGTTAAGCACTTGAAATGTGGCTACTCTAAATTGAGATGTGCCGTAAGAGGAAAACAACCACTAGATTTAGAAGGCTTAATGCCAAAAAATAGTAAAGCATCTCTCTAATAATTTTTTACATTGATTACGTGTTGAAATGATAATATTTTGGATATATTGGGTTATATTAAACATATTATTAAAATTAATTGCACCTGTTTCTTTTTACTTTCTTGTGAAAGTGGCTACTAGCAAATGGAAGTTACATATGTGGCTTGCATTAGATTTCTCTTGGTCAGCGCTGATCTAGAACAACGCTAGGCATTTGGTAGGCAGGAGGTCTACTTCTGCTATTATTATTATTAGTTGTTGGGTTCGAGTACTGGGTTTACAACTTCCTGTATGATCTTGTGAAAGTTACTTAACTTCTTTAAACCTCAGTTTTCCTCTCTGTAAAATGGGACAAATGGGATTAAATGAAATTGTGCCTGTAAAATGCTTGGCTGAGCTCCTGGCACGTAGGAAACACTCAGTCAGTGTTAGCTGTTATACTGTTGGCCTATGGGATCAAAGGTGAGGGTTCCCACCCTCACAGATGGGAGGCGGGCTCATCTGGTACCCTCCAGGCAGTGCAGGAGGGGCTGAGCCAATGGAGCTCCCCGCCAATGGGACATGAGTTTTGAGTAAACTCTGCATTGAGCTGGAGGTTGAGCTGTTTGGCCAGTTATAGTAAGGGAAAGGTCACTAACACGTTAATGGGATCAGTGGCCTCATTAATCTTCCTCTAATCAACAGCCATCCAAGCCGACTTGTCTTCCCCAGATCCTGGAAGACACTTTGTATTGGCAGGAAACTCGCTGGGTAGAAACAACCTTGGATCTTATAAGAGTGATTTAGTGCCTTTGCTTGGAAAGGCATGATGGGGACTGGATGCAGGACAGGAGAACTGAAACAGCAGAGTCACAGCAGATCTCTCCCTTGGGGCTCCAGATCAAAAAGCCAGAGCTGGCTGGGAGGGGGGAGGGTTGTGGGAGGGGATTTTGGTGAAGGTCAGGGGTTAAGGCAAGGTTTAGCTCACTATGTCTGGCTGAACATTCTCACCTCTGAATCAACAAATTGTTGGCGATGCAAGAATTGGGATGGCCTTGAGGACCTGGAGGGATGGTGATGGGCGGTGGAGAAAACTGAGATGGGCACCGGAAGTCCCGAGTCTGGTGGGCTCACCAGTGGTGTCGAGCTGTGTGACTGCAGGGATCTTGTAAATGGTGTCAGAGCAGAGGGGTCTTGCAAGAGGTGAAGAGGCAGTGGGACAGGAGAAGGTGCTGAGCTGGGGTGGGGATACAAGAGGAGGAGTCTGGGGGAGGGTGGTCCCTGGGAAATGGGTGGAGGCCGAGGAGGACCCTATCTTGGTGGTTTGACTTTGGACCCTCTCTTTCTCCTCTGCCCCAGTATCTCACCCTCAGCCCAAGGATGCTGCAGTCCAACCATCAGCATTTCGTTCCTTGGGGGTGAGTCTTCTTCTGGGCTCCAGGGATCTGTTTGAAGACACAGATGCCCCTGGGAGGCTGCTCATTTCCGCTTGTCCATCAGCCCATCTATCTGTCCATCCACCACCCACTGAAGGGAAACAGAAATGAATACAACACGGAACCCACCTGCCCTCAAGAAACTCAGCATCTAGAAGGGGAGAGCAGATGTCAATCCACGTGACTGTAGGTCGGGGTAGTCAGTGATCTGTGCCGTGAGAAGGTTCACGTGGAGTGCTGTGGGGTTGCAGAGGACAGGGTGACTGCTTCCATCTGTTGGGTGAGTCTGGGCTTTCTGGAGGAGGTGGCATTGAGATCAGGCCTCAGAAGAGACCTTAGAAATTAGCAAGGTCAACTCTCCCTTTTTACAGGTGAGGAGATAGATAGAGACCCAGAGAAAACACACAGTTCAGTGCGGCCGTGCCAGCCAGGATGTAGAAGATTTGGAAATGCTTGGATGGGGAAAGGCATTCCAGGTGAGGGAACAGCTTCAGCAAAGTCCTGGGGAAAGGAAACTGGAGCATGGAGAAAAGGTACTGGGCAGTTCAGTGTGACCAGAGGCTGGGGGTGTGTGGGAGGGACACCGAGGCAGATGTCGTCCCCAAGGCCTTGGCCTTGGCCAAGTCAACAGAGCCTCTGGGTGAGGTGGCAGTGGAGGTCCCAGAGGCTTAGGGAGAACCCTGGCCATGCTCTGCCCCCCATAATACTGTGGGTTGTTCCTCCTTTCAGTTACCCCATAGAGCCGGGCAGACTCCCTGGAGGTGGCCCACCCACCTGCGATGCCCAGCTCAGGATGGAGGGAACCTAATTTGCTTCAGGTCCCCGGGGCTCCCTGTGCTGGTCTGAGGCTCTGGGAATGGCAGGGTGACCATCTGAGTGGACCTTTTTGCAGCTGAGTCACTCCATCTCCCCAGGCCTCGGCTTCCTCCTCGGCTGGGGCAAGCAGGAGCCCCAACCTGCCCCCCAGGGTTCTCTCGGACTCCAGCGAGCATGAGGTATGGAGTTGTACCGGTGAGGGGGAGCGGAAGGGAAGCTCGTGTAATGATCATAGCTCACACCTACGGAGCTCGTACTGAGCGCTCGCACTGCCCTCAGCACTTTCCATGAACTCCCTCATTAGGCTTCAAGCACCTCTGTGAGGTCGCCGTCATTGGTAGTTCTGTTTTGTAGGTGGTGAAAGCTGAGGCCCAGAGAAGTGAAGTGACCTGCCCCAGGTCACACAGCTGGGCCAGGCGAAGGCAGCCTGGGTCTGCGCTCTCATCCTCGTGTGCACATACTGCCTGCTCCGTCACTGGGCTCAGTGCTGAGCCTGGAGAGCAGATGCCTGGAGAATCCTCCAGAGGGGCCCTCTGGGCAGCCTCTGGGCTAGGATGACACACACTCTCAGGGGTGGCAGTGACCTCTTTATTGTGTTGCTTGGGAAACAGGCCTAGACGGGCAGGGCACGTGCCCAAGGTCACTGTGACCTAATGGCTTAATGAACAGGTCCTAGTATCTGTCTGGAATGAGACAAAGTCAAGTCTAGCCCTCGCTCCCCACTTTTGAACCCACCAAGGTCATCCGTTCTGTGTCTTGAATGCCTCCTGTGAAGGGGATGACTTCCTGGGCAGCCTCTTTTCGGAGTAGCTTGGACTCTTACAAAACTCTTCCTTCTGCTGACCCACAATCGTCCTTTTGTCTCTCCCACCGTGGAATTGGTATCATCTCCTGAGTCCACACAGATTATCCCAATAGACCGGCAGCTGCCCACAGGAAGTTATCACACCCCTCACACTTCCATCCTCAGTTGGTCTCTGGACAGAGCAGTCTCAGGCCCTTCTGTCTCCACTTGACAGGGTTTATGCCCCTTGCCCACCAAGAGCTCTGAGCTGGAGTGGATTGGGTCTTCTTCCTGACCTCCCTCCCCTTCCTGGGCTGGCACATCCCACAGCGAGAACGACCCTGAGCTCAAGGCAGAAAAGGAGGTAAATGCTCTTTCAGCAAGATGACAGTCAGGAAAGATCGGCTGACTTTTGATAGAGCCAGGCCACAGGGATGGAATCTTCCACCCCTCCCGTTCTCCTCTCCCACTGCCCTCCCCCCAACCCCCAGGACTTAGAGTTCCTCCCCCTGACCCCTCCCCACCCCCAGCATGTGGTTGAGTAACTCACAAACTACAGGAGCGCCTCCAAGAAGAGGCTGCGGAAGGGGTGGTGGTGATTAGGGGTTAAATTAGAGAGTGGGCAATTTGCACTTTCATCAGGACCTGCACCAGTGTGTGTGCACATCTTCATGTGCCTGTATTTGATTGACTGACAGGTTATGGATAGAATTTTTTGATAGGGAAAGTGGCAGGTGTCAGAACTGGACACTCTCTGCTAGGTTTATTCTGATGGGAACAGGAAGAGACAATCCCTTTCCCTCTTTCAAAACTCATACTTCTGTTGATGCAACCTAAGGACACATAGGCTTTTTGGTACCTGCACAATCCCGTTGACTCAATTCATACTTAATGTAGAATAGAACCCCTAGGATGTTCCTTGACCCTGAGCCACATTTTGGCCCACTCCAGCTCTCCTTCTGTCAATCACACCCTGTTGCTGTTGTCAAATCTGCTAGCCCAGACAGGATGGACAGCAAAGCCCTGTGGCTCACCACGTGCGACCTCTCTTGAGTCAAGCTGACAGTCATCTCACCAGGAGCTTTTGCCACCACACCGCTCTCCCTCTTGCCCAGCCCCGCCCCATCCATCCTTCCTCACTGGGCCACCCTGAAGGAAGTCCCACTACTTCAAGGACCCAACCTCCTCTTCTTCCCACCGTCATCCATCTGGGCCTGAGCACAGGCACCGCAAAGCAGAGGCAGGAGGTGAGACTGGCAACACTGCTATTTTCATTCTGACATTTTCAGTTTATGAAAAATCTCACTTGATGCTCATTCTGCTGTTTGCCATCTTTTGAAGGGGAAGGGCCGAGTCCCTTCCACCCTGGGCTGGATTCCTGATGAAATTCCCCATTTTTTCCCACACCAGCCCCTTCTTTATAAACTCTAGGACAGGGGCAATTGTGGAAAACCATAAATACAAACCCAGAATTAGCCTTAGATTAGACCCATCTGGAAGAGTGGGTCCAGGACACGGGAAAGTGGTCCTGCAGGGTCCACGTGGAGATCAAACTAGACCCAGGGTGGATGGGTCCTCCTGAAATCTTCTCCTCTCCAGGGCCCTAAGAGCGCGAGGCTTAATGTGGAGGCATCTCATGCTTCCCAGCCCCAACCGGGGAAAGAGGCAGCTACGAGATGGGAGGCTTGGCCAGGAGACCTCAGCCTTGGAGAGTTTAATTAGGGCATTGGCATTTTATTGGAAGGTTAGAGTGATTTCCACTCCTGGAGACATTAGGATGCCCAACAAATCCTGTCAGTGCTGTATAGTTCGGAAATACAATATATATTTTATTGTGGGCTTTGGTGTCTTCCTTTAAACAACTGCACAGCCTGATAAAGCAGAGACACTAGTAAAGCAGAACTGCAGAGGCACCAGCTAGGTCTTTATATATCGATGCGGGGCTCTCGAGGAAGCTGTGGCCTCCCTTTCTGATGGGGAAAAACCAGATGCTTGGTTAACCTGTTGGACCACACAGGTAACTGAGAGTGTGTTTCTGAGAAATTCTTCCAGATCTGGGACCTCAGGGGGTGTCTGGGAGAGTCCCCTCCCTTTTGAGGGTTTATTTTGATTTACTTCAGCAGTTGTCTGTTGGGTTATCCAAATCTGCTAGCCTGGACAGAGTGGACATTTCCTATGTGCCAGGCCTGCAGGGGCCATTGAGATGAATAGGGCACCATCCTTGTCCCCGCATGGCTCACAGTCTGGAGGGCGGAGGCGAGCTGTGGAACAATGAATGATAATGTCAGACAAGGTAGAGGGCAAAGAAAGTCACAAGGGGTGGTGGCAGTGTAGATGAAAGAGGAATGGATTCTGCCAGGGGAACATCTGGGAGGGTACCACAGAGAACATGACGTATGAGCAAGGCCTTGAAGTATGAAAAGATTTTAACTGATATCCCCCTGGGGCTGCAAACTTGCGTCACCTTCCATCTTCCTCATCTTAACTCAGTGTCTCTGCCGCCTGGGGAGTTTAGGCCAGAAACCCTAGAGACTCATCACCCACGTCCCACCTGTCACCAAGTCCTATTGATCCTACTATCAAAATATATATCAAATCTGTCCCCTTCTCTCCACTGCCACTGCCACTGCTCTCTTGCCTGGACGCTGCAGTATCTTCTCAGTAGATATTGGTCATGTAGGGCTACCCAGTCTCTTTTCACTGTATTTTCCATAACAGATCCTGGTTCTCATCTGGGGGATGTACCGCTTCACCTTCTAGGCATGTAATTCCAAGGAAGCTGGCCCCATCCCTAGCTCTAGGGGTAGAGCATGTGACCAAGGCCAGACCAATGGCTCCTTCCATTCCTCTGGCCAGTGATTGGTTCAGGGATGAGCACAAGACTGAGGTCAGACCATTCAGAGCCAATGAGACTCAATTCCAGAACTTGATTGTCTTATTAGTGAAGCAGACTCAACTCTTTCCTGGCTGTGCCTGGATAAGAGCAGGCGTGGGACTGGCACTATGCCAGCCATCTTGCCCCCATCCAGCATGGTCCTGGGGGAAAATGGAGCCACCTAGGGGTAGATGAGACAAGCGATGGAAAGAAAGAAACTGGGTCATGGCAACATTGTTTGAACCTTGATCAAGCCTCACCTGAATCCCTTCTCTATATCTGGGCTTTCAGCTACACTTATTATCAAATTCTGTTTTTCCATGAGCCTCTTTGGGTTGGGTTTTCTGACATTTGCAAAGGAATGATGTAGTTTCTTAGAATCTCCCCACACTCTCTCCTCCTTCTCCGCCCCCCCACAAAGTTTTTCACACTGTAGAATGTAAAACCCTTTAATGACTGTCCATTGGCCTAAGGATAAAATCGCCAAATTCTTAACGTGACCCATGAGGCCCAGCATGATTTGGATCCAGCTTCTTTCTCAGTCTCATTCGTTATCATCCAGCCATATTAAGTCTTCAGTTTTTCAAATATGCCAGCTTTTTTTTTTTTTTTCCAGTTCAGAGCCTTCCCATACACTATAACCTCTGCCTGGAACACTGTCTTAGCTCTCTCCCTGATGGGTTTGGACTCACCCTCCAGATCTCAGCTCAAAGAGGCCTGCTCTAAATGCCATTAGTCCCCGTTACACTTTCTCATAGCATCTGCTTTCATTCTTCATAGCGCTAACCCAATTTGCAGTTCGGTATGTACACACGTGTGTGTGTAGATGAATGTTTGTACACTCCATGAGGCCTGAAGCCATGCCTGTCTTGTTCATCATGCAATCTCTTAGGCCTGGAAGAGTTCCTGGTACATTCTAGAGGCTCAACAAATATTGTTTGACTGATGAGTGAAGAATAGGTGACGATTGGGTTGGGTTGGGTGATCCTGCCTGAAATTATAACAGGAGCAGCAGTTCAGGGCCTGAACAGGCAGTGTGTAGTTGAGGAAGTGTAAGAACCCTAGAGCAGGGACCAGATTAGAAAAAGTAGGCTAGGGCCAGACCACGAGGCCCTTAAGTACCTGAGATATTTGCTATTTAGTCTGTAAGCCAGTAATTTCCAAAGTCTTGCAAAATCCTCTGCAGAGGAAAAGACCAAGTAGAGCAGAAGTTACAGAAGCCTGAAAGCAGATGGATTCTCTAGGACCCTCTGGGAGAGGCACAATACACATGATCGTTCCAAGGCTCTGACAAGTCCTGTGGCGGCAGAATCGTAGGTTAACCAAGTGTCGACCTCAAAAATCTTTCTTTTCCTCCCACAGTAGTTATAATTGTAAGATGAAATTTCCATATTTCTGAGATAGGGGATTGTCTTACAACTGATACGCACATGTAACACAGGGTTCCTTTAAAGTCCCGGATAGTGGGTTATTTAATAGAGTTTTATTAATAGGGCTCCTTACAATTGACAGTATCCTAGAATAGAGGCCATAGGGGCCATGACTTGCAGAAGTAATGATCTATAGAAGCCACTTTTGAAGAAGTGAGGGACAAATTGTAACCTGTGTTTTGGGGCAGGCATTCCTGCAGCGGTATGAGTGGGTTGGGGTGCGGATGAAGGGGTTAGAAGCCTGGAATCTGGAGCTCCCGCTGACAGGGCTGTGAGTGAGGTGCTGACTCTTGGTGCGTGCAAATAGGAGAATTTAATTAGGACGCTGGGGTATTGTTGAAAGGTTGAATCAATTCCCCCCCATGGAGGCCTCCCGTCTTCTCCTGTGAAAAGACAATCTAGAAGGTACCTATTGCTCTTCGTACAGCTGTCCAGAGATGTCTCTTGAGGGTGCCTGGGGACTGACGCTGGGCTCAGAGCCTTGGGGTGGGACCATGGCTCTTCTCCACCTTCAGAACAGATCCAGGGCTGAGGCAGGGCGGCTCTTCCCCTGGATCATTGCAAAGTCCTCCTAATTGATCTCCCTGCTCTGCCCTTGTCCCCCTGCAGTCTATTCTCAACCCCATAGCCCAAGAAATTTTTAAAAACATGTAAATCAAATCACGTCATTACTCTGCTCAAAATCCTGGGATGACCCCCCATTTCACTCTGCGGAAAGCCTAGGTCCTCACCAGGGCCAAAAAGGCACTGCCTGACCTCATCCCCTGTGACTCTCGCTGATCCAACAAGCTGCCTCAGGGCCTTTGCACTTACTGTTCCTCAACCTGGTACCCACTCCCCAGAGGGCCATATGGCTAACTCCTGCACTTTTAAGTCTTTGCTCCAATGCCGCTTCTCAGTGGTGCTTTCTCTACCACCTACTGAAAATTACACCCCCATCACTCTGTGTCCCCCTTTCCTGCTCAATTTCTCTTCATACCACCCATGCACCTTCTAACACACTGTAGTGGGCAGAGTTCCAGAATGCCCGCAGACTCTGGCCCCCTGGCGTACACACACCTTTTCCCAGTTATTCAATCAAACATGGATCTCGATGCAGCCGTGAAGAGATTTTGCAGATGGAATTAAGGTCTCAAATCATTAGCTGACTTTAACAAAGGGAGGTTATCCTCCAGGGGCCTAACCTGATTAGGTGAACCCTTCAAAGGGACTGGGTTCCCCTGGCGAGAGAGATTCAAAGCTTGAGGGGGTTTATTTTACATGTGTGTGTTCTCCATTGCTGGCTTTGAAGATGGAGGAGCCACACGGCTAGGACCCGAGAGCGACCTCTAAGAGCTAAGAGTAACCCCTACTGGCAGCCCGTGAAGATCTCAACGCCTCCAACATCCACACGACCTTGAAAGAGTTCCCCGAGCTCCGGCGGGGAAAGCAGCCCGGCTAGCACCTTGATTTCAGCCACGCGAGACTCTGAGCAGAGGACCCAGCTGACCTGTACCTGGGCTCCCAGCCCACGGAAATTGTGAGGTCATTTGTGTGTATTGTTTGAAGCCGCCAAGTGTGTGGTCATTTGTTATGCATCAATAGGAAACTAATACAATGAGATCCTACTATATAGCACAGGGAACTCTACTCGATGTTCTGTGGTGACCTAAATGAGAAGGAAATCCAAAAAAGAAGGGATATATGTATACGTCTAGCTGACTCACTTTGCTGTACAGTAGAAACTAACACAGCATTGTAAAGCAACTATTCTCCAATAAAAATTAATTAAAAAAAAAGAGATTTATAGTTTGGAGGTGAAACTCAAAAAATAAAATAAAATAAAATTGCATGTTTCCTCAAAAATACTAAAAAAAAAGAAAAAAAAGAAAATACAACAAACTACGTATTTCTTTTGTTTACTATCTGTCTCCCTTGATGGAATGGAAGCTCCAGAAGGTCAGGAATTTTGATCTGTTTTGTTTGCTGCTCTATCCTCAGCGCCCCAGCACGGTGCCTGCCATATAGTAAATAGGTGCTCAGTAAATGCTGGTTGAATGAATGAATGGGAGTGGGCCCCCGGCATAAGGACAGCCTTGCCTTCCAGGAGGTCGCTATCCATAGGAGGAGATACGCCCCATCAGTAAATAACAGGGTGGAAAATGCAAATGGAGCAGGAGAGGTGAGTGTAGCTTGTCTGCTATAAATCCCGCCTGGCTGCCCAGCAACAACGATCTGTGTTTTCACAGCCCCAACAAAGCCCTCTCCTCTGAGAAGAGCATCATTGAGATATTAGTGCACACCTCGGGTAATTAAAGCCGGCTTGGCGTCCCCCAACTCTCCTGCACTCTCTGGGAGGTTGCCTGGGGAAGCCTGGTCACCCCGTAGTCGCCCTGTGCTGAGAAGGAAGCCTCTCGAACACCTACCTGTCTAAGTAATTAACCTATTAAAATGAAAGTGATAAATCCTGGTGCCAAGGTGAGGCATGGGGCGGGGGGCAGGGTGTCTCTGCTGTGTTTCTTTCATTTCGATTTCAAAGCCCCTGTCACCATTGCTTCATAGCCACAAGGATAACGAGTCTGGGTGCTGTCCGGCTCCCAGGGATCAGCCACAGTGTTGAGGTCTGTGATGAGGCTGCTGTTCCCCAAAACCAGCAGCCCTGGTTTGGGACTAGCCGATGTTGCCCTCTGGTTGAAGTGGGTCAGGGTCTGGAGGGGTTTGGGGAGGAGATTCTGGACCCCTCCTCTCAGATTTCTGTGTCTCACCCCAGCTTCCCACTCTAGCTAGGCAGAGGTTGGAGCCTGAAGCCCAGGATCTCAGAATTCTAGAACCGGAAAGGACCAAAGAGATTCCTCATGATACAACTGGAGCCCTGAGGCCCAGAGGGGGCGAGAGATTTGCCTGAGGTCACACAGCAAGTCAAAGGCAGAACCAGTACTGGAACCCAGGCTCCTCCCACTATGACCATCTCTGTGATAACCTCACTCCACAGAGGGAAACAAAATCTCCATTTCCAGCCCTCCAAGGGTCTGTTTACAGTGTCCGAGCCCAGGCCAGGCATGGAGGATGCAGTGAGAATCTGAATCCCGGGAGGGGGCTTAGATAGCATGAGCCCCCGCAGACTCCAATTTACAGATAAGGAAACTGAGGCCCAGAGAGAAGCAGCGCTGGCCCAAGGCCTTCTAGCGAGTCAGTGGTGAGAAGCCAGGATTTCCAGCTCCTGGTCAGGGCTCCCTCTCCTCACTCCCTCCAAATCATCTCTTCCTGTTAGGAAGGAGGTGGCCTTGCATCAGGAGGCTTTGAAGGAGCTGGTGGGGAGGGAACACCAGGTGAAGGGACAGCTTGAATTAGCAGCGGAGGTGTGAATGGGCAGGTGTGTGCAGGACGCAGGCAGAGGTTCAGCTGGGTGGAGTGCAGGGCTCAGGAAGTGGGGGTGAGAGAGACCACAGGGCGGGGGCCTGGCGGGGGCACAGTCAGTATGTGTTAGAGGCGGGTGAGAAAGAGGAGATGTCGCTCCACGGTGATCTACTCCTGGCTGGCAGGAAAAAGTTCCTGTGGGGTTGGGCGGGGGGTGAGTGAGGCCACAGCCCCAGCTCTGCCCAGCATCTCCCCTCCCTCTCCTGCCCAATGGGTGCGTTCCTCACACAAGGTATGTGCCTAGTATTTGGGGGGGGATGAGACGTGGGGCCCCCTCTGGCCTCTTCCTTCTAGTGCCAGGTTGTATTTCTCTCTCCTTTGCTGCTGACCACATGCCTGACATCAAGTTTGCATTCCCTGTGGGATTATTTTCCTTTTCTTTCTCTCCTGGGAATGCTCACAATAGCCAGATGTTATTATTCCCATTTTAAAGATGAGGAAACTGAGGTCCAGGGCCTCATCTTTGCTCAGAATGCACTGACCAATTTCTGGGAATCCAAACAGTGTTGAGTAATAGATGAATAAGCCCAGACTCCCTGGGTTTCATCCTGGCTTCCCTAGTCATCAGCTCTGTGACCTATGGAATGTTACCAAGCTCTCTGGGCCTCAGTTTCCTTGTCTTCATCATGGGTTACTAATATATCTACTTGTAGGGTTGTGTGAGGGTCAAATGAGTGAATACACGTAAGTGTTTGAGAAATGTTAGCTACTGTCAACACCACTGTCATGACAGAGAGGGATCCCCGTGCGGAGTCCTGCCAGCGAGGGCGGCCCAGACAAGCCACTGGAGGCGCCCCCCCCCCGCTCCCCCCCCACTTCTACTTTGGCGCAGTTGAATCTGAAAACAATGAACCAGCCCCAGTAAGTGTTTTTAGTCCTGACAATAAGGGGAGGAAAAAAAAAGAAAAAAAGAAAAGAAAAGAGAGTGAGACCAAATTATTTTCTTCAGGGAGAAGGAAATCTCATTTGGACGCGCACTCCGTGCGGGGAAACGGCGGTGCAGGGTGTAATACATGATCTGTCCATCTCCATGCGGCTCCGGAATTGCTGCTGGCATTTCTAGTATGAAGCCGCCACGGGCTCCGCTTCCTATAATATCCTAATTAAAGGGCTGTTATTCATATGGGACGTGCTGTGGTCCAGTGACAGTCTGGTGGCTGAGAGTGTCCCGGGCCCCGGAGAGCAGAGGTTGGAGGCTGGGAGGCGCTGGCAGCCAGCTCCCCGCTGTGTGCTTCTCTGCTCGCTGCCCATCACTGACATCATCCACTGCCCGCTGCCCCCTACCCACCTCCAGGCCTGAGCTGTGGCATTGGGGAGTGTCAGTCCCCTCGGATGGGCAGGGGGGCCTCTGTTACTGTGAGGCAGGAGGTGGGGTGGGGATCCTGGAGAAGGGCTTCCAGGAGCTCCACAGGGTGGAGAGACAGGGAAGGAGCGGGACAGACTGCAGAGAGGAAGGAAGGAAAGGGACAGGAGCTGAGGCCCCCCTGACCCAGGTGCCAGACTAGGGCTCCTTCTGTCCATCATCCCACGGACCCACATGTCAATCTGTTGAGGCAGGTACCATGATGAATCGTTTCCCCGTGCCTCAGTTTCCCCATCTGCAAAGTGAGAGTGGGCTGAGCAGATTCTGAGGGCCTGAATGAGATGAAAGAGGGAGGGAAAGGGGACGGGAACGAGGGTGGACGGAGAGGAAAAGGGGGGAGGAGAGTTTGGGGGTGGAGGGGAGAGCGGCAGCAGCTGGAGTGCCATCCTTGAGGGAGTGGGGGCTTCAGCTGACAGAGACAGACTTCTGGGGAAGCCAGGGAGTTCTGAGCACTCTTCCCACAGCCAGGAATCAGGGGAGGAGCGCTGCTGCCCCCATTTTACAGATGTGGAGATTGAGGCTCCGAGGGGTTATAAAACATGCTCAGGGTCACACAGTTGACTAGTGGCGGAGCCAGAATTCAACCCCATCCAGTATTGCCTGACTCTAGATTCTAATTTTTTTCTTACACTCATTCCCGGGGAAGATACCAACACCTGCCAAGGGGCTCTTCCCAGCCCTCGCTCTCTGCCCCCAGACTCCCTTCCATCCCTAGACACAGAGGTTAGAAGGGAACAGGTTTGGGACCTCATTCTACTGGGAAAGGACACCAGAGCAGAGACACAATGGGCCCAGTGTGAGGGTGTGTAGGGGGAGGATGTGGAGGGGTAAGTGGGGAATGACTCTGAGTCATTACCCCCAAGGGCCACCCCCTGGGGGCCTCAGAATTAGAGGTCTCACCCCATTAGTCTCTATTCATTATCAGAACAGAAGTGAAGAGATGAAAGAGGTGGCCCTGAGGGGAAAGCTGGGGGTCAAGAGCACCCAGGGGTGTCTCTCCTTCACCCCTGCAGAAATACAGAAGGACTCCTGAGATCAGCCCCTCCACGGCCCCCCCGGTTCAGGCCTTGCGTCTGAGGAGGTGGCCTACAGTATGGTCAAGGGCTGAAGGGGAGACTGGGGTATGACCCTGGCTCTTGTCTACCTTCAACTCTTGGGCCTCAGTTTTCTCATCTGCAAATGGGCCTTATAGGCTCTGCTCTTATGATCTCAAAGAATGGCTGTGGGGACCCCAGGAAGTGATGGCTAGAAGGAGGACCAGTGATGTATTTTGCAGGACCCAGTGCAAAATGAAAATGTAAGCCTCTTGGTAAGAAGTTATTAAAGAATTTCAAGACAGCAACAGCAGAGCATTAAACCAAGCCTGGGTCCTGCTGACTACACGGGTCTCCTGAGCATGAAGCTGGCTCGGGTTAGAAGAAGTGAGGAACGGCAGGAGGGCCCTGCTCCCACCTGGTGCCTGGGCTCTGAGCTGGCTTCACATGGAAGCCAGACCTTCAGTGGTAGATCCTGGGTAGGGCTGGTGGATGGTGGGAACAATGGGTAATCTGGGGGTGCAGAGCTGCGGAGGGCTGAGGAAGGAGGCGATGGTGCAGGTGTGAGCACAAGCCCATCGTCCCCACACTCTCCTGGAGAGATTCCATCCTTTTGTCTGCCCCCAGCCTGCCTCTGAGCGAGCAGGGCCAGGGTCTCCCTTGAGAAGACTGCAGCCAGCTGATGTGCCTCGATTATAGCCATGAGAGACAGAGACCCTGAGCCGGAGACTCAGGTAAGCCATTCCTGGGCTCCTGGACCATAAAAACTGTGAGCTGTGTTGTTTTTAGCTGCTAACTTTTAGGGTAATTACTAATACATCCCATAATACTAATAACAACAGGGCTCACTCATTCATTCATCCATTTGGATGAATGAGTCCATTATGGAGCCGTCATAAGATCCATGATCTTAGTCCTTACACATCCAACCGTCCATCTATCCACCTATCCACTCATTCATTCATTCATTCATTCACTCACTGAACCAACAACAGTCTATTAAGCACCCACCATATATCAGGTACTAGGGTCATGTTACCATGAATGCTTGACTTGTGAGCACTTTACAGTTTATGCTATTTACTCTCAGAGCTCAGCAGAAGTGGCTCGTGAGGCCCTGGGGACCCTCCCCTCTGACCTAGGCCAAGGCCAGCTCATTGCTTTGTCTTCCTCCACAGCAGCTGAAGATGCCAAGCTCAGCCTGCAACACTCACTCCTGGCCTGTTTGGTCCCCATGCACCAGGGCAGGGTCAGTTCAAGCCCAGCACGACCGGGAAGGTTGGAGTGGTTGGTTTCTGAGCCTCAAGTCCCCCAAAATTCAGGGGTGAGAATCAGAACCTTCTAGGCCACTGGAGAGAAGAGGCAGCTATAGCCCCTCTCCTATGCATGGGAGTGTCTTTCCTGGACTCTCATTCCTGGGTCCAGGGCCTTGGAGAGCTGTGGCGGTGTGAGGGGGGTCTTCCCATCTGTCTGAAGCCCTTAGATGTGGAGGAGAGGGCACTGGTCTGGTCCAGTCCCATTCCTGACCCACTCTGACCCTGACAGGAGAAGAAGTCAGGTCAAGAGGCTGTCAGTTAAGATGCTTTAGTCAGCAGGCAGTGGAAGACCCAACTACTACAGGTATAAACAATAAACAAAATGTGTTATCTCATGAGATAAGATGTGTCCAGAGGCGGGTTGCTTAATTCTGTGACTCAATAATATCACCCACCTATGGCCATGATTCTTTTCCTTTCCTTGCTCTGCCATCCTCAGAATGGGCCATTCCCTCATGGTCATAAGGTGGTTGCGACTGCTCCAAGCATCACAGCCTCACACAGCTGCAACCAGAGGCAGAAAATGACCTGCTTCCTGATGCTCATTACTTCTTAAGAGTAAGGAAACCTTTCCCAGAATTCCCTGGCAGAATCCCTTTCTTGTTTTGCTGGCCAGGATTGCACCACATGCCCTCTTGTTCCCCAACAAAGCACGGTCACTGGGGTTACTGGGACTGGCTTAGACCAATTGTGATTCTCTCCCTGGGGCTGGGACAGGCCCAGTCTTTCCTGGCCTCTAAACAACACTGAGCTCTGTTAGCAAGGAAAGTGCACGCTGCCCCTCCCATTCCCACGCTGGGCTTCAGCTGTCAGGAGCCCTCTCCTAACTCCATGCCCGGGCGCCTCCCCTCCGGGCAGCCAAGGACAGGCAAGTATCAGTGTTCCCCTGAGACAGAGGGCCCAGTGTGGGCCAGAGTACTGGGCTGACGCACAACTACTACGTCGCTGTCCAGCCCCCAAGTCCCTGGGCGGCTGAGGGCAGCGCTCCCCCAGCCCCAACCTGAACTCACTCCTGCTAAGACTTACATCACATTTACCAGCTCTGTCCTAAAATCTTTACGTAGGTTAGTGATTCTTACAGCAACTGTAGAAGCAGTGCTATTGTCACCGTCATTTATCAGAGCAGTAAATGGAGACATGAAGGTAGACCACTCAGCTAGAACTTGGTGGAGCTGGGATAAGAACCCAGGCAGTCTGACTGCAGAATCTACCCTTTTAATGGCAGCCTTACTGCCTCCTAGTCCTGGCTCTGTCCCCTCAGTGCAGGTCCTGGAATCGCAGAGCTTCTGGGCTGGATGGGGCCTTAGAGGCTGATGAGGCAGTGGGGCAGGTGAGGAGCTCCGGGTAGAGGGCTCGGCTGCTCATCTCCTGGTGGCCTTGGGAAAGTCACATGGCCTCTCTGAACCTCTGTTTCTCAGATTTGAAAGGGAAATTACAGATACATCAAAGGGATGTTGTGAGAAGTAGAGATAATATATGTAGGTAGTGGTAGATACTCAACGAGTCTATGCTCGGTAAATAATAGCTATTGCTATATGAGGCCAGATAGAACTGGGATTAAATTCCAGCTCCAAGATTTATGAGCTATGTGTCCTTAGGCTAGTCACTTTACATCTCTGATACTTTAGTGTCTTTATCTGTAAATTGGTGATAATAATGTTGACATTATAAGGCTGCGTTGGGTTAGTAATGAGATAATGCCAATGAAAGCACTTTGTAAACTGTAAAGCACTTCTCAAATGTGCAGTGTTATCATGATCTCCTGCTGACCGGTCACCTCTTTTCTGCTTGGGTCCCTTCAGGATCACTTTCTCTCACAGCAGGCAGCCACTTGCTTCTCTTTCCTTGCTGTTCCCTGCAGGTGTTTGCCAAGGGTCCTGGTGGATGCCATCTGTCCATGCATCCATCCATGATTCATTCAGTAAACACATGTACCTGGTGATGGAGTTCTGATAGAGCAAACGTCGAGACTCTGGTCTTGGAGTTTGCCGTCTAGTGGGAGAGACAGCTGTTAACCCAATCACCATACAAATAAATACATTATTACAAACTGTGAAAAGTGCATGAAGAGGTACAGCGAGCTAGAGAAACTCACAACAGGGGTGCAGTTAGGCAGGAAGATCATGGCAGGCCTCCCTGAGGAGGTGACATACACCATTCATGCGGTAGACTTGCTGTGATGAGTGTGGGGGATGCAGGCTGGATCCAAGACTCCCTCTTGTCCCTGTAGACTAAGGGCTGTGTTCCCACCATCCCTGGGCACCATGGACCTTCCCGCAATGGCCAGACCAGGCAAGGCTCCAAACCTCTTCTCCTTGAAACCCCAAGTCTGGGATGCATCCTTGAGCCCTCCTGGGTCTTGCCAGGGAAAGCCAGAATCTCAGCCAGTGACTTGGAAGCAAAATTTCCTCTTGCTCTGGGAGGAAGTCTCCCCTCTCACATGAATGTATGCATGGGCTGAGCCTCAGTTTTCCCTCCTGTCAAATGGGGTAAGGATTCCTGTCCCATACACCTCTCAGGTGAGAACCAGGAACCTAGCGCTGGAGGTGTTTTGCAAAACCTAAGAAGTGTCTGCTCACATGAGAATCTTCTTTACCCCACTCCTTTTCACTGTGCACCCACCCCCTCATCCCTTCTTTCCTTCACTTCCCAAACTCCCTTGTTTTACAGAATCGAGAATGTGGGCATAGGGGATTAAGCCCTTGGTCCTGCAGCTGGCTGGGAAGTTGGGGCTGTCTGGCCCCAGAGCCCAGGTCCCCATTCTGGGCCTTTCCCAGAGCTGGGGCTTGGGGCTTGTTCTCAAGAGAATGGGAGGGTGGAAAAGGAGTGAAGGATGGACAAACAGCAGAGACAGTGGGGGCTGCCCCCTCTGCCTGGAACCCTCTTCTCCAGACAGACACATGACTTGCTCTCCACTTCCTACAGATCTCTGCCCAGATGTCAGCTGCCCAGCAGGTCTTTCCTGAACACTGATAGGAAACGGAACGTCCACCCTGTTATACCTCTCCCCCTGACATAGTCCATGAATAAAGGACTCTCATCACCGTCTGGCCTGTATATTGACTCGTTAAGGTGGTTACTGTCTGTCTCCCGTGATTGGAACATAAACTCCAGGAGAGCTGGGCTTGTTATCTGTTTTGTTCGTTGCTGTATCTCTAGTGCCTGGAATGTTATCCGGCACATAGTAGGTGCTCAACATATAATGGTTGGATAAATGAGTGAATGAAGGGATGGATGGGGAGAAGGATGGAAGGATCCACGCAGGGATTTGACCTCGTCTTGCTGAGGGAAGGAGGAGGCCAAGTCCAGGGAATCCTGCAGCTACCATTACTGGTAAATCCATGGGTGGGGAAGGAACTCAGACTTGACCTTCGCTCTTGCCAGTCCCCTTCCTGGGCACAGAGTCTTGTCCCAAACATGCTCAAACCTCTCCTCATAGATGGTTCATCAGAACTTTAAACTTCAGGAGCAACAGGTTAAGAGCTAGACAGACCCGGGTCAAATCCCACCTCTGTGGCTTCCTTGCTATATGACTTTGGGTAAAGTGACTTGGCTCTCTGAGCGTCCAGTTCCTCATCTGTAAAATGGGTACAATCTCAAGTCTGAGTGGAGAGCGTCGTTATGAGGACTAAGTGTGATAGTCCACTTAGAGTGGTTAGCCTGGCTTGTGAGAAAGGCTTAATACAAAAATTTAAAAAAACAAACAAATTACTAAGTGTTTACCCTGGGCTAGGTATGGTGCTAAGTGCTTATGTGCACTTAATTCTCACACCCACTCTCTGGGGTAGGTACTAACACTATTCCCATTTTAAAGATGAGAAAATTGAGGCACTGAGATGTTGCATTATTCACTCAAGAGCACAGAGCTAGTGAATGGCAGAGCGGGGACTGAAACATCTAAAGCAAAGCAAAACGGAGGCAGCAGAGGACAGATGTGATTATGGAACCATGAAAAGCATGCTGGGCTGGGGTCAGGAGAGTGGGCACTGGGTCCCTAACTTTTTGGGTGACCTGGACTACTCACATGGCCAGGTGCTGAGGAAGCCCAGGGGAGGACAGCCTCTCACTGGGGGGGTCTGGGGAGCAGGGCCTTAAGATGAGAGAAGTTCTGTGTTGTTCTGTTTCTACGAGCTTTTGGGGGGTGGGGGAGGAAGCTTCTGGTTTTGAAATCAACACTTGCCCATTTTAGAAAACATGGAAATGACTTAAAAGTATAAAGAAGTAAATAAAAATCTGAAATTTCCCTACCCTGAATATCCCTACCCTGAATATCCACTGTTAGCAGTTCAGTGCATTTAATTTATTTGTTCAACAGTGTTTATTGAGCGCCTCCTGTCAGCCAGACCCTTCTTCTGGGCTCTGGGATCAGTGTGAGAACAAGACAGTCCCTGCCCTCTTGGATCTGTCACTTAGCAGCAAAGCTGACCTGGGGCAGCCTTTATGGTTGAGGTGCTGTGAGGGGAAGGACAGGGAGAGGGTGGGGTTAGATGCAGACACACAAAATCAGGACTTTACTAATTAAAACATTTTCTATTCTGCGTTCTCCACTAACTATTAAGTGTGACTGTTTTTAATGGAGAAAATTGTAAAATGCAGCCGTGGATGGAGAGGGGACTCAGGCAGAGGGGCCGGCAGGAGCAAAGGCGTGGCGACCCTTTGCCTTTGGGCCAGGCCCTGGGACAGGTGCCTGATTCCCCCACAGGAACTCTCTGACCTAGTTTCTTGTTCCTTCTGGGTGTTTGTGTCCATCAGGGTCTGGACTCAGCCTCGCCCCACCCCTTGTGGCCCAAATCCTGAGGCAGTGTGAGTCATCCAGGGGGACATCTAAAAGTCAACCTTCCAAGTCACCCCGGCCTCCTGCCTTGCTCAGCTCAGAGTGGGCAGGGGCTCTACTGAGGCTGCACAGCAAGGCAAGGCCATGGTCATGGCCAAGTTTAGAGGCCAGGCTTCTTATGTCCTGTGTTCTCTTTCTGCTGCCACCAAGGTCTGTCCTAAGCCAGGGTCTGGAGACAGGCTAGGTCCAGCTGGCTGGGGGGATTCTGGCCTGTCCCCTGACCCCTCCCTTTCCTTCCCCTCCATGATCAAGCTTGCTAGAGGAGTGGCATCTTTACCAACGGCCCCTCCTGATACCTCCTAGGTGCCACGGTGATGTCAGAGTACACGAGAGAGGACAATGGCCCTGCCTTTGCCCTCATTTTCTCCAAGAGCCCAGGAGGGCGACATGGTGACTGTTTACCTCTCAGGCCTGCCCCTCAGCCCAAGAAACATGGAAGAGTCACCTTGGCTGACCCGGGTTGGTGGCTCCAAGATGGGACAATGTCCAGGCTGGAGTGGGGACTATGAGGTCACCTGGTACCTAGTGTCCCCTCCCCCACCAGTGAGCTGGTCCAGGCATGGAGTGGGGCTAGGAGAGAAGGTTCTCCTTCTTTCTGACCAGGTCAGGGGAGGATGCCATCCCCCTCTGGGTAAGGCATATACACACGCTGCCATGTGCATGTGTGTTAGGACAGCACATGTACACACCCACTTAGGTGCACAGACCACGCCCTGCATGGAGGGAGGCGAGGACTGTGCTTTGGTCACCGCTTTGTTCCCACGGCCAGAACAGTGCCTGGTGCATAGAAGGTGCTGGCTAAACGTCTGCCCGATGATGACTAAGTGGATGATTAAATGAACGGATTTACTTGTGGGCACCGGTGATATGTACGTGCACGTGTGTGGGGAAGCACCAGCATCCATCCCAAAGCATACATTAGGCTCCTACATATACTCATGGACACCGGCACATAAACGGGTGCACAAAGACAGGGGAACCCAGGTATGTGCCAGTTGCCCGAGTTGATGTGCACATCTGTGTGTGCACGTGCATTTGAACCCATGAGTACGTGGGCCCGTACCAGCACACACAGGGAGACTCGCATATGCATAGCCACACCTCTGGTGCGTATGCGTGTGGATGTCCGCGCACGCACACATTTGTAAAATTTAAGAATATTTAACGAGATTCAGCACGCTTCTTGTTCAGATTCCTGTGCTAAGTGCTGGCAGGACTCAGGGATGGAGAGTTTGGAGGTGGACCAGCTTGGGCTCTGCCCTCAAGATGCTCATAATCCACGGATGATGACAGGCATTATTTAAACAAACAGTACCAGGGAGTGAAGGAAACCATGCTTGTGGATGGATGTGCTTGTATGTGTGTGTGCACGAGTTCGAGAAACCCTAGAGTCATCGGAATGGAGAGGCGGGTTCCCAGATGTATCTCTAGGGCAGCCCAGGGGCACTGACTGACTGGTGTGGAGGCCCAGGAGCAGGGACGAGATGGACGGGCTATTTTAAAATCCATCTGTGTCATATACTCCTCTGCCCGTGTGCACGCCGTGGACACATGCATCCAGGTGCGCACAGACGCCCGTGCCCACAGACACACGGAACACCCTTGCAGGTGCTCACACAGCTGGTCATGCACATGGACCCCACAGGTTCTGATAAGGCTTGCAGACACCCTGACTCCCCTTGAGTCAGGGGAGGACGTGCACTGGGAGACCCTATAAGAGAGTGGGAGCTCTTCTGAGGCATCTACCACATCACCCAGCTCTTCCATTTCGGATGCGGGTTATCGATGTGGGCTGCATCCTGGGGGTAGGAAGAGGTTTGAAACGTGGCTGAGTCTTAGAAGTGACCCCCAAGGAGAGAGTTTGTTTCCGGCAGCCCTGGGACTTGCTCCTGTCCCTTCAACCACACCAGCTTTCCCATCTGGTTTGGAGAAGACTGGAATGGCCGAACCCTGAGGTCAGGATGGAGGGCTGACTATAGTTGTGAAGAAGCCACCCACGAATGCTAAGACTGACTGAGCCAGTCCAAGATCTGTTACACAGGGGAAACTGAGGCTTGGAGAAGGCAAAGATCTTTCGCAGGGTTACAGAGAGAGGCACCTGTGAATCTGAGATGAGAACCCAGGTCTCTAGAGCACTTACTATATACAGCACTGGGATGCCTCAGGTGGAGGCAGTAGGGTCGCTCAGCAGACCCTCCTTCCCTCCCAAAACAGAAATCAAGCTTCCCCCCTCCCCCAGACCTTCCCACGAGGTGATGGCCTCTAACTCCACTCTGTCTGCTCCAGTGCCTTTACCTGTAGCATTTCATGCAGAAGCAGGGGACTGGACCTAATGACCTCCTGATACCCCATCAACTCATCGGACAGTACCGCTAGGGATGCGGAGCCTATTTCTCAGAACAAGAGTTTTGTAATTCAAGCCAGTGTGGGGAGGGAGAGATCCTGAACCTGGAGTCAGGGGCCTTGGCTTCAGCCTCTGGACAGCAACTTCTAGCTGTGTGACTTTAAGTATGTCATTTAACCTTCCTGTGCCTCAGTTTTCTCATCTGTACAACTGGGATAACATTCTTTACTTCACAGCTTGATTTGTAGGTTAAATGAGCTAATGCATGGAAAGTTCTTACCTTTGCCAGGGAGGTAGTAAGTGCCCACTCTAAAGATGGTAGCAATGATTCTTTTGGTTAAAGTAGCAATTATTAGATTTGTCTGTATGGCCTACAGCCTGACACAGGCCTTGCAAATAGTAGGTGCTCTAAATCACAGCTGGTTATTGCCCAAGGGGCTGGGATTTTATAGCCTTGAGGGCAATGGCTGAGAACTTGGCTCTCTTTTACCCTGAAGTGGGAATTTGGGAACGGTTCTGTTTCAGCGCATGCGCAGTGTCTGAGAGAGGGCGCACGGCTGACAAACGCCAAATGCACAAAGCAACTTTGCCCAAATCAGTCTGCCCATCCAGCCACTGCATCGGCTTGAGAAACGAGTTTCGATTTCTATCTGCCTGTGATAAATGGGTGCGCTCGCTCGGGGGGGGGGCTGCGGGCTGGAAGCTCCTAAGCCTGATGTTTAGGATTTCAGCGCTGCCGGCCCAGCGGGGCCCCGCGCCTCACCCAAGGGAGGCTCAGGGAGAGACGGTTGGAGTGTAATCCCAGCGATTTCCTAGTGATGGCTGAGCACCAGGAGGCCTTGGGAGATGGGATGTCACGGCTGAGAGCAGCCGGGGACACCTCAGCTCCTTCATCCTTCTGGGACTCAGAGGGTTGGGGAGCTGGGCTCCTCCTGGAGACTGGTAAAGCTGATCCTGGCTGGGGCAGATCCTCGCCTGGGCTTGGGTGGCCAGATTCATCAAATAAAAATATAGAATGCCCAGTTCAATTTGCATTTGAGATAAAGAACACATACTTAAAAAATATAAATAAATCCCAAATATTAAATGAGACATCCTATAAAAACTCTTTGTTTATCTGAAATTAAAATTCAACTGGGCATCCTGTATTTTATCTGGCAGCCTTATCGAGGCCCCACTAGCACCGGATATGTGACCTTGGACAGAATGCCTTTCCTCTCTGATCTGTGTTCTCTCCAGTACAGTGGGGATAAGCTGCTGCCCTCGTAGAGCTGTCGTGGGGATTGACAAGATTGTGTAGACAGGTGCTAGACGGCGGTGGCTCAGACTGTGCGCTCTAGAGCCGGACTGCTTGTGTTTCAATCCTGACTCTGCCACGTCCAAGCTCTGCAACCCTGGATGTGTGCCTCGGTTTCCTCATCTGTAAGAAAACAAAAACAAACAAAAAAACCCCACATAATAACTTCCTCAAAGAGTTATGAGCAGGATTAAGTCACATAATATATACATAAGTGCTTACTATAGTTCCTGGCACAAAGCAAGTGATATGTTTTAAGGATTAGGTACTGTTATTATTATTATTATTATTATTTTTTTTTTTAAGGAAGGAAGGAAGGAAGGAAATGGCCCCAGAGACAGATGTGGAGGAGCCAAGACAGATCCTTACAGACTACATTCATGTAGAGAAAGAACGTCATGTGGAAGAAGAGACAGAGGAGGCATGGTCAGAGAGGTAAGAGAAGCAGGAGAGATGAGTTAGAGTCATATATAAGCCAAAGTAAATGAGGTTTTTTTTTTTTTAGATTTATTTTTTGGCTGCTTTTTTGGGTCTTCGTTGCTGCACACGGGGCTTCTCTAGTTGCGGCGAGCGGGGGCTACCCTTTGTTGCAGTGCGCGGGCTCCTCATTGCAGTGGTTTCTTTTGTTGCAGAGCACGGGCTCCAGGCGCGCGGGCTTCAGTAGTTGTGGTGCACGGGCTTCTTTGCTCCGCAGCATGTGGGATCTTCCCGGACCAGGGCTTGAACCCGTGTCCCCTGCATTGGCAGGCGGATTCTTAACCACTGTGCCACCAGGGAAGTCCCTAGGTACTGTTATTATTGTTTTATTATTATAGGTATTATTATCATTATTATTGATTGTCCCCTCTTACTTATTGATCTCTTAAGGCTGTTCCCTTCTTATCAGCCATTTTCACTTTAGTATGAATTATGAGACAAAACAATTTCCAATAGATTAGTCATGAGCGCAGGTTTGGGAAGGGATGATGGAGAGAGAGAATGAGAGCATGGAAGGAAAGGGCACTGAAGACCATTGATCCCCATCTCGCACCTGGCTCTTTGGAGAAGCCAGATGGGGAAGAAGAGGGGTCGCATTAAACCAGGAGTCAGAGAATCTGATTCTGCTGTGTGATCCCTGGCTCTCTTGACACCCAACACCCTGAAGGCTTTGGGAAGTGAGCAGAGATAGAAGCGGCTGACCTGGTTCCTGAGCTCGGAGGCGAGGGTTCTAGGGACTCCTAACAGGCATCTCAAACCTGACATGTCCAAAAACAAACTCCTGATTATCCCCGCACTCCAAACCTGCTTTGTCTGTAGCGGTCCCCATCTCCTGTGATGGCACGTGTACTCCTCCGATTATTCAAGTCAAAAACCTGGGTCTCCCCTTGGCTCTGCTCTTCCTTCCACATGCCACATCCAATCCATCAGGAAATCTTTGTGGCTTTACACAGATCCCGCCTCTGACGACTTCTCCCCATCTCCATTGATGGGAAGCCACCTGGATTATTGCAGAGACCTCCTCACAAGTCCTCTCTGACCCTAAGATTTGCCTTCTCACCTCCTCCTGGAAGTCTTCCCTGATCATCAAGCACTGGGCTGGGCAGAGTGATACTCAGAAAGTGCATGTGAGATTAAGTGTGGCTTTGTAGGGGAGATCGGGGGGTTTGGGGGTGGGGGGCAGGAGGCTGGCTCCGGTTGGACCTGGGCTCTGGGAGGCAGTGAATGGAGACAAGCCACCAGGTTCTCTGAGTAGCTTCTCCATGAAGAAACCATTTTGGCCAAGCACATTCATCCGGGGTCCAGGTCTCCATCAGCGGCACTTAATTTATCAGCATCTGCAGGGCAGGGGCCTTCTCAGAGAGAAGCGGACAGGGCTCTGGGCAGTCTCAGGGGTCTGCGTCTTTGGGAAGGCTGGGCAGCAGGCTCCCCTGTCCCCATGCGTCTTTTCCAGTTCACACCCACTGCATCCACATGCGGGCTAGAATCTTGGTGAGAAGGGCTGGGGTTGATTTTAATATAAATGAATCTCTCCTTCTTGCTCTCCAGCAGCCTGAACTGCTCTAAAAGGACAATTAATTGGAATGAAAACACCAGCTCTGGCTCCGAACTGCTTCTCTTGGAGAATTTACAATTCTTTTCCTCTAGGCCCCCCACCCCTTCAGGCTCCCCGTGAATGATTTCAGCATTTCAGCTGCAGAAGGACAACCCTGGCCCTGTCCACCTTTGGGAGAGGCCATGGCGTTGAGGACTTCTTATGGGGTGCCAGAGGCAGGTCAAGGTCAGGAGAGGAGGCCAGCGATGGTGGAGGTAGGGGTGCAGTTGGCCTGAACCACTCTGCAGGGGCAAGTGGTATGGGTACTCGGTGGCCCTTCCCAACAGAGACAGGGGCACATCTCCTGGCCCAGCCTATCTTTTCCACTCCCCTCCCCTCTGCTTCTCCCTCTCGACCCCCCTTCTTCTTCCAAAGCTGATGGTAAAGTTGGGACATGAGTCCCAACAACCACCATCACAACTAACTCTTATTGAGAACCTGAGACCAGGTGTTTTCTAAGAACTTTGCATGAATATTGAATCTTCACAAGAACCTAGTAAGCTGGCTACTATTATAATTCCATTTTACAGAGGAGGCGACCAAGGCACAGAGAGGTTATGTCACTCACTCAAAGTCACACAGCTAGTGAGAGCCAGAACCAGGATTCAAGCCAGAACATATAACTCTGGACCCCTTCCCTGTGCCTTGGGCCCTGGCTAGGATGTAGCAGAAAATCTGAACTTACAGGCCAAGTTCTGATCCAGCAACCAGTACTTTTCTCCCAGTAATGACCCCCCTGTAGCCCTTTCCACTGCTATCTCGTGCACGATCGTACCCCTCCTCTCCTGCTCTCTCTTCCCCCACAAATGGCCCTAATCACGGCTGATCAGCTCAGCCGTCTCGCGAGGATACAAAGGGGACCTGCGTTCTCAAGTGAAATTAGACATAATAAAGAACAAGAGTGCTCAGCCTCAAAAGCCCTTGAGAAATCCCAGAAGCCCCCTTCAGAATCGCCAGCACGGGCTCCATTTACCTCCTCGGCCTCCACTAACACAATCTGCTTTCCAGCGTGCAAGTCTGCGCCCGCTCACTTCCTGCTGTTTTCCTGTCGGGATTTGTTTTGAGGCAGTATTTCACGCTATATTCTCCGGGGCAGAAGGAGAGAATCAGAGTTCTGTGACTGACTGGACAGGCTTTTGTGGCCTAGCCTGGGGACCAGTCTGCCTTTACAAATTTTGTTTCTATGGAAAGTGCATGCTGGGTCCCAGCAACCTGGCTTACTCACTGACAGAGGGGGACATGGCTTATCAATTTGGCTTCTGGTAACCTCAAAATGCCTTTGGCATCAGCCCAGATTTGAGAAAGAAAAAAAAGGCCCTTTCTGCCCTCAGTCTTCCTGACTTCAGCTCTAAAAATATTGTCATCCCCCCCAAAACTCTTCACCCCATAATGAAGAGCACTTTTGAATGCTAGTAAATAACCCAGGGGGAGGAGGGGTGGGAAAGGAGGAAGGAGACAGCCAGGTATGTTAGAGAGAAGAAAATGAGATGGCCATTGTATCCATTTGCTGGGGCTGCCTTAACAAATACTACAGACTGGGTGGCTTAAACAACAGAAATTTATTTTCTGGGGGCTGAAAGTCTAAGGTCAAGGTGGGTTCCTTCTGAGGCCTCCTTCCTTGGCTTGCAGATGGCCACCTTCTTGCTGTGTCCTCACATGGCCTTCCCTCTGTGTGTGTCTGTGTCCAGACACACACTCTTATAAGGACACCAGTCATATGGGATTAGGGTCTACTCTAATGACCTTATTTTAATTTAGTTACTACTTTAAAGACCCTATCTCCAAACACAATCACATTTTGAGGTCCTGGGGATTAGGACATCAACATATGAATTTAGGGGGCACAATTCAGCCCTAACTGTAGCCATTTACCCATGTGGAATTTCAAGCACCCTGTGTGGCCTGGTGGGGGATGTTTTAGCTCAATGGGAGGTGGTCCCCACACAACATGAAGCATAATGGAAGGTGCAGTGACCTCCTGCTGCTCCCCCACTTTGGTAACTGATTATTTGGGATCCAGAAACAATGAAGTATAGATAGAGACTGATTGAGCTCATGGCATCTGTAGAAACTTGATAGACACCAAGATGCTGCCGGCACCTTGGGATCAGACCTGGGGTGTTTCACATCTAAGGCAGAGGAATTTCTTAAGAATCTAAAGTTTAGATTTAAGCCTTTGTGAGTCAAAAAACCCCTCTCCCACTGCAGTGTTTCTCAACCCTCCATCCCCACAATGGCCAGGACAAGTGGCGAGTGCTTTATAAACAGGAGGAGGAGCAAGCCCTCCGGTGCCACTCACATCCCTAACGTGAAGGTGTTTGCCCTTTGGGTCTCACCTAAGAATTTCATCTCCCTCTGGTGACTGGCCCATGTGTCCTGAAACATTTCTGGGTGTATCTGGGGTTGACTTGACATCTTGAAAGTAACGGTATTGATTGGGTCATTTTATACCAGTAGATTATCAGAAACTCAAAATGGCAGAAAGCATACCTGTCACCTATGGGAAAGATGGAACCTCTAAGCCAACAGAGAGGAGATTAGGCCCAGGAGGCTTCTTTTATTCAATTAGACAATGCAGGGCAACTGAGTACTGGATCCCAGGGAATAAGGCAGGAAGAGTAGGGAACAAAGTGGATTTGACTTCAGACTTTCACTGTAGAGGAGCCCACTAAAGCCCCCTTCAATGGAAAGAACCCAAGATTTGAGGTCTAGAAAATGTGGGTCCATGTCCTGGCTGTGTGACCCCGGGTAAGTCGCTTAATCCCTCTGGGTCCTCAGTTTTTGCAGCTGTAAAATGGGTATACCTAAGTGACATCATCTGTACAAGTGATGAGCCCAGTGCCTGGCACCTCATAGGTGTTTAGTACACACCAGCTCCGTTTTCCCTGTTCTCCCTTCCCTTAATCTGTGTCTCTGGGTCTTCCCACACTCACCTTGCCCAGGCAGGGTGACTGTCACACCTTTTCTTGTCCCTTCTCTGTAGGGCAAAGAATATAGTAAGACAAAAGAGGCCTGATACACGCAGCATAAACTGAGAGTTCCTGGGTTTTCCCACCTATAAATGAGTGGGTTGGATATGGTGATATCTGAGTTGCTTCCCATCGCAAATGTTATACTCCATTGAGATTGTGGGACCTTGACCTTGGAAATTCAATTTGGGGCCAGTTGGGACCCAACTCATCCTGATGGTGAAAGGCTGGCCTGGATCCCTGGGGGGACAGCTGCAGGTCACACATACGTCTCCCCACCCCCTACCATGAGAGCAGGGTGGGTGAGGTTGGCACTGGGGACAGAGCTAGAGGGTGTTGCTATAATTAAAACACCAAGTCTTACATCCACTCCATGCTGACACTTTACTACAGAGTCAGACTGACATCCATGACTTATAAGAATGCTTTGTCAAAATAATTTTTTCATTTAAAAAAAGAAAAATTCTTGCCAAAGCAGCAGAGTCATATTGTCCAGGGCTCTCTGAGGGAGACCTGGCTGGGAACAAGCTCCAAGCAGGGAAATCTGCCTGTTGGCCTTAGAGAACTGGGGCTGGGGTGGGCCTGAGCTCTGAGGGGTTCCTGGCTCCAAGTCTGGCTCTCTAGGGTCAAGGTTCCACACCCCTCTAAGAGATGTAAGTAAAAATGCTTGGAGCTTGGTGCTCCAGTTCAACCCAGAGGGGGAAAGGGAGCCCAAGGTCTCGCTGCCCTCTGGGAGGGCAGGGCTGGAACATCTTATTCATGAGCCAGGCACTGTGGAGTGGGCACAGTGGGGCTCCTCCCTTAGACCCAGTTTTCTCTTTTGAAAAGTAAGGATAGTAATGCCTAAACTAGGCATTTGTAATGGGGATGAGATGGTTTATGGAAAGTGCATGGCTCAGTGAAGATGTGGATGCGATTTTTAAAAATTGAGGTGTAGTTGATTTACAGTGTTCTATTAGTTTCAGGTGTACGACAAAGTGATTCATAATATCTATATATATTATGAATATATATATATATGTACACTCTTTTTCAGATTCTTTTCCATTATAGGTTATTACAAGATATTGAATATATTCCCTGTGCTCTACAGTAGGTCCTTGTTTATCTATTTTATATATAATAGTGTGTATCTGTTAATCCCAAACTCGTAATTTATCCCTCCCCCTCCTTTCCCCTTTGGTAACCATAAGTTTGTTTTCTCTGTCTGTGAGTCTATTTTGGTTCTGTAAATAAGTTCTTTAGTATCGTTTTTTTTTAGAGTCCACATATACGGGATACCATATGATATTTGTCTTCCTCTATCTGACTTCACTTCGTATGATAATCTCTAGGTCCATCCATGTTGCTGTAAATAGCATTATTTCATTCCATTGTGTGTGTGTGTATATATATATATATATATATATATATATATATATATATATATATATATATATGCCACATCTTCTTTAGTGGATGTCATTTTTGAGAATATTCTCTGGAAGGGAGGAGAACTTGGATTCAGGAGGCCGGGTTCTGGGCCTGGCTCTGTCCCTGACCCACCGCGTGATCTTGGGCCAGTCATTTTTGTTCTCTGGGCCTCAGTTTCCTCATCTGTGCGATGAGGATGATGGTGCCTTCCATGCCTTTCTCCCGGGGCATTGTAAAGACGGTTGAAGAGCCTCCCTTCTGAACAATATAATACTATACATAACCGGACAGGAGTAGCATACGAATTGGGGTTTGAACAGTGCTTGTTATGAGGCCAACAATATTATTTCCATCTTATAGACGAGAAAACAGAGACACGAAAAGGTTGAATAGCTTGTCTGTGATGGGGTAGCCCAGGCAGCCTGGTTCTAATCTCTGTGCTCTTGACTACCTAGCCACACTGCCTCTCTAGAATGACCATGAGCCATTATTATAATAAAGACTCAGTTCTACAAGGATGCCCTACTCCCAAAGAAGATGTCAGGACCTGTGAGTCACTGACAACATTGTCCCCCATCCCTCCCCAGTCCTGGGGAGCTATCTGGGTGGAGGGGCCATGCTCTGGGCTCCAGGCTGGTGGATTTCTCCCTCCTCATGTACTGACTTTTTTGTCTGACTGCCTGTGAAACAGCCTTGCTCTCCTGGGCCCTGGGGGAATCCGGCTGGAAATCAAAATGGTGGCCCTCCATGGTCCAGGTGGAGCCAATGGAGAAGTGCTGTACCCCTTCTTCTGCGAAGTCTCCAAGACCCTGGTATTTGGGCTACACAGCCCCAGAGGCTCCTGGCTCACCTTCCCGATGCCCTGTGGGAGGGCTCTGGGGGCAGCCTGGGTACGTGGGGTGGGGGGTAGTGGTGACAGCTCAGACGGAATTCAGGATGAGTCCAGGTAAGGGCCTAACAGGCTGCAGGTTGGGCTGGGGGCAGAGAGGAGTGAGTGGTGTCCTGAGTCTCCTTTGCAGCCACAGTACAAGCCTAAGGGGGAGGCACGTAGACTCCTAGCAACCCTAGAGGGCATTGGCTCCAAGCCCCTCATTTTGCAGAGATAGAAACTGCAGTCCAGAGAGGGCAAGGGAGTTGGCCAAAGTTACACAGCAAGTTGGCTGCAAAGTCGGGACTAAACTAGATCTTTATAGGGAATTCCCTGGTGGTCCAGTGGTTAAGACTCCGTGCTTCCACTGTAGGGGGCACGGGTTTGATCCCTGATCCCTGGTTTGGGAACTAAGATCCCATATGCCACGCAGTGCGGCCAAGAAGCAAAGACGACAGCAACAACACTAAATCTTTATAAACCCTGCGGGCAGCGCACTGTCCCCCCACCCCTACCCCAACCTCCCAGATCAACAGCGAGAGGTGAGGAGGATAGAGGCCTGGAGCTGGAGGAAGGGGGATTGTCCCTATCTCCGGGTTCTAGCTTCCCTCCCATGACCTCTATTATTTAGCCTTGCCCTGCCTGAGCAGCCAGAGTTCCAGGCTTGGGAGCTCAGCCTAAGACCCTTTCAGAGAGGCTTTCATCAGCAACCAGATTTATGGGCACATAACGAGGCAGTTCCCTTTAAAAACAGTGTACAGCTAAATGGCGCCTGGCCTCCTGCCCACTGTCTTTCCTGTGCTAAGAGACGAAGCCAGAGATATTCCAGCTGGAGGTGTTTCTTAAAGCAATAGAGACCATAATTCAGAAAGGGAGTGACTGAGGAATTAATTGACTTTCGTTGGGTATTTCTGATGGGACAGTCGTGTATTGAAGGCTTTACATACATTTTGTCATTTAAATCTCATGTGGGCGGTGTGGGGCAGGTATTATTTAATTCTCATATTACAGAGGAGAAAACTGAGGCTAAGAGGAATTTATTTGCTCTAGGACACAGAGCTAGAAGGAACCAGAGCCAGGATTCACACTCAAAGCTGTTTGACTCCAGGATCCAAACATTTATCACATCAAGTTGCTCTTTTGGGGGAACCATGAATGTAGGAGAATTCCCCCTAGTGGGGCAAGAACTTGGATGACATACCCCAAGTCCTGAGCCTTCGAGGAGGAGAGACATGAGGACCTTAGGGAATCAGTCACCCCCTTCTCACCGGTGCTTTGGATTTCACTTGTGACGTGGGGCAGTGCTCATTTCAGTGAGCCCGTCGAGCTTAATGCACAGAAGGGGGCACTGAGGCTCAGAGAAACCCAGATACCACCTCAAGGTAGCACTGTGTCTGAGGCAGAGTTAGAACTTGAACCCAGGTCTCCAGTAACTCAGAGTTCTGGTGGTTTCCCAGGCTCAAGGGAGCTGTCCATGGTACCAACCCCAGACCCACACTCTCTACCTTGACCTGGCTTCTTATCTGGCTTGGATTCCTGCCCCAAAGGACACTTAAGAGCCTCTTTCGATAGAGAGAGACAAAGCCCTGAGAGGTCAAGGCCACATAGCAGATCTCTGTGCCACTGGAGTTATCACACCCTCTATTGCCTGGGGACTTTGCATTTCTAGATTGACATTTGAATTTTTCTTGTCTCTTTGGTTCACTGTAAATGCTGTTTGAGACCAGGCTTTAAGCTTGCCTTGGACATTGACTCTGTCAAAGTAATAGAAAGAAATATCTTATTACAAGCATGTTGTACTTGTTAATTTTCAAGGTGATTTTACTTTTACTTTTTAAAGTAACCTTTTGAACAAGATAGAAAGAATAGAAAGTAGAGATGAAATAGAAGAGATTCAGAGAGGTTGAGTGACTTTCTTTGGATCACCCAGCTACTGAGTGGTAAAATCAGGATGTGAATCTGTTTCTTTGGTCTCTGTACCCTGATATACCTTGCATTATCCCCATGAAATTCTTTGGGCCAAGCTTAGCCCTGGAAGAAATCTTGCTGGGTTCAGACCTCTTCTTAGTGGACATGTCTCCGTCTGAGCCTGTGCCCCACCTCATGTCTCAGTCTGCTTCTTAGCACTTGTTGGGGGTCTTGGCTCACTTGGCCTTGGGCAGATGCCCTCTTCAAAACCATGCCAGGAGGCGAAAGGAGGTAGACCATTCCCTGCCCATTCCCCACCCCCCCTTATCCTGGATGGTGTCAGCCTCAGGGACATTGGCCAGGAATTCATATGCAAACTGTATGGGGGCCCACAGTCTGGACCAAATTTCCCTTCAGGACTGGAGAATGAGCATGAAGGAACTTAGCTGGGGGCTGAGAGAAAAAAGGCTGTGGAGGCAGATAGGAATCAGAATGATGTTCACTGTCATCAGATGGCGTCACGTCCACAACACTCTTTCTCAGTGTGTGTGGACCCTCTTTCAGGCTGGTAGATTATAAAGATATCTGCAAGGTGGTTGTAACTTATAGATTGACTCTCAGTCATGGGTCCCAACGAGGTTCTGCAGATATCTTTGCTTCTAAATCTGCTCTTCTCCATTAATATCACTTCCCAAAGTGGGATTAGTGGAAATTTCCTGTAACCACTGTGTTTATGAACGTATGAGTGCCTACGATTGGGCATATATCAGCCCACCCTTTCTCTCTTTCCTTTATCTCTTCCTTTCTTTTCTCTTTCTTATCCTACCCTCACCCATCCCATCTTTCCATCCAAGCAGAAGCGGGTGAGGACTAAGTGACCTTGGACCCCAGGGGATGATGGTGGGGGCTGGGGGGAAGCTGGGAATGAGGACTTTCAGCATGACCGCCTCATCCAATCAGGTGACAAAAGAAAGCTGCTTCTCCCCTCCTTACCCCTCACTCCATGCTTTATCTGTAATAAGCTCCCTTTTCCCAGATTGCCACGGAGGAGGAGAAGGTAGAAAATTATTCCTGTTCTGCTCCTAGAAAACTTTAAAATGCTATCACCATGGAAACTGCTCTTGTGCAGTCATGGAGCATGCTTGTGGGAGAGGGCAAGGCAAGGAGGGGGGAAGGGGAGGGGAGGATGAGGAACATGGAGTGAGATGCTCACAGGAGTCTCCCCACCACCTCAGCCCTGTTAGTTCTTTAGGTGTAGTTGATATGTGATAGAACCAGGCTCTCTGGGCTGAGAAGTCTCCCTCGGAGGTAAGTGGGCACAGAGCCATCCCTGGCCTGGAGGCTCTGTGTATGTGTGAGTGTCAGGGAGAGGTATAGAGATAAAATAAGACCTCTGCCCTCAAAGGAATTTGTAAACTAGACAGGGAGAAAGAACTGACACTTTTCCAAAAACTACTACATGCTATACACTTTATTATATATTCTTTTTTTTTTTATCCTGACAAAAAAGGCATTTAACCTCCATTTTACAGAGGAGGAAACCAAGTCTCCGGGAAGCCAGGGATTTTTTTTTTTTTTTCAGGGACTTTTCCAAGGACACACTGCCAGTCAATGACAGAGCTGGAATTTGAGAACTGCTCAGTCTGTCTCCAAATGATAATGATGTTACTGTTTATTCAGTGTCTATTCATGTCAGGCACTGCACTAGACACTTAATGTATTTATAACTCTTACAGCCATGTGAACAAGGGATTTTTACTTCCATTTCACAGAGGAGGAAACTGAGGCTCAATGAGGTTAAAGAATTTTCCCAAGGTCACATGGCTAAGGAGTGACAGAACCAGGATGAAAAGGTAAGAGACAGAGCTGGGATTTGAATCCAGGTATGTCTGAGGCTGAAACCAGTGTCTTTTTATTACACTTTGCAGCCAGATAATATACAGCAGAGTGAAGGGGGTGGGGGGATGCCAAGCATGGGCTGAGGCTAGGGTGCCTCACCTCAAGGGTCCATTGTGAAGACCAGGGCCACATGGGCACCTCTCACATCTTGTCTCTAAGGCATTGTTGACCCTGGAAAGTTTGATCCAGAAGTGGGGGGTGAGGAAAAGGCTCTATGATGAACCCAGGAAACAGGAGCATGGACAATGGTGGAAGATCCTACCTGAACCAAGAGGCAGGGGAATGGGCTGAGTAGAAGGGAATGGTTGAACAGGAGGGGAACTGTGACAGATAAAGCCCCTCACAGCTTAATTGGGATGTACTTCCTTTCCCAGAGGGAAAGGGGAAGGAAATATATCAGTCAGAATGGGCTAGGTTGTGCTGCAGTAACAAACATCCCCCAAAATCAATGGCTTAATACTCTGAGGCTTATTTCTTATGCATTTATTTCTCATTATATCCGTTAGCCTTGGTTGAGTAGCAAACCACACATTTAACCACACATTTAATATTTCCCCCAGTTCTGTGCATTGGCTGGGTGGTTCTGGACTGTGCCAATGGGGCTAGATGGTTTAGGGTGGCCTTAATCATGTGTTCGGAGCTTCATCTGGGACAGATGAGACCTTTCTCTATGTGGTCTCTCTTCTTCCAGGAGGCGAGCCCAGGCTCATTCACATGGTGGCAGAAGAGTTTACAGCCCAAAAGAGGGAAAACTCCAATGTGCAAGGGCTTTACAAGTCTTTGCTTGCATAGCATTTTCTAATATCCCATTGGCTAAAGCAAGTCACATGGCCGAGCAGGTTCAAGGGGTGTAGGAAGTAACAAAATAATGTTGCCAAGGGGAATACATACAAGGATGGGAAGAGTATTGCAGCCATATTTACAATTTACCACATATTCCTCCATCGTAGGTCATAGGTGGGGGGGGGCATGGGAAATCTAGCCCATGTCTTCCTCATTCCAGGGCCCAAGCTGGTCATGGCTCTATGTTATTGCTGTCATGATTATTGAAGTAGCAAAAAGGGAGTGTGATAAATTGCACGTGGGCTCTAAAAGCCTCCATTAAGGAGTGATGCACCACTTCTGGTCTCACAAAATAACTCATGTGGCCACACCCAATTTCAAAGAAGGGGGAGTAGGAGCCTACCACGGGCTTGGAAAGAGAACCATGGGCATTTGGAGAGCAGTACTAATGACTACCACAGCATCATTTATTGAGTGCCTACTATATGCAATTTAAGAATGTCGTCTCAGAGTATTCTGGCACCTTTCTGAAGGAGGGGTTATTATGTATTTTCCAGCTAATGAAGCAGAGTGGTTGCGGAACCCACTTAAGGTCACACATCTGATAAGAGGCAGAGCCAGGACTCAGGTAGTCTGACCCCAGAGAGGTGATGTGCTTTCCAGCGTGTCATGCTTATCTCCTACTTCCACAGAGAGAGGACAGAGGGGATTCTCCACAGGTGACTCCAGCTTCCTGCAAGGAGGTAGATCAGGGGGCCTTGACATCATTTATTCACTTAGTCATCTATTCATTTGGTCCATAATTATTTAAATGCCACCGAGGCCAAGAGGAGCAGTGAACAAGACAGACCTGGTCTCTGCCTCCATGGAACTTATGGTTTGAAATACCCACATCTGATCCCAAAGGTCAAGAATTCCATAATCTCCTGGCTTTAGGAAGTGGGGAGTTTCTAAGATTGAGGAGGTCCACAGGGTTCTCGTTCTAGCAGGGCTTCCCCAAGGATCAGCGGAGCTGGGGAAGAGGGCGCTGTCGCCGAATCTGGGCTTCATGGAAGCCTGAGGAGCTGCAGCCTCATTGCAGCATCTTGTAGGAGCAAACAGCTACTGAGTAATGCATTCCAGGCTCTGGGCAGAGCCTCTCCTGGCTGCCTCTCGCATCCAGAGAAGTCGGTGGGCTCAGACAGGAGTGGGAGGGCTCCTGGAGCCCACACAGGTGAGCTTCTTGGCAAGTGAGAGCTGGGGAGGGAGGCCATGGTCTTGCTAAGCCACCAGGGTCCTGAGAGCTCCCAGTCTCTGTCACCCCAGAGGTAGACTGGGACCCAAAGAACTTTGCAGTCACCCGGCCCAGCCTTCTCCCTCTGCCTTCACCGTGCTTCAGAGCTCAAAGCTTGGCTGTTGCATGTTCGTCACATGGTCACCTAGCTCCCCCCAGAACCCCTCCAGAGATGAGGCACTCATTACCTCCAGAATCAGGCTGTTCCAAAGTCCTTTCTGATTTTACTTGGCTACTTTGCCCAAGAGCCCACACAATACACATGCCACCAGCCACGTGGAGCCAGCACATGCCAGGATGCCACGTGTCCTGGGTGCAATGACACCCTTGTGGCAGGCAGGCTGCTGCTGGGGAGGGGGTGTTATGTGAGCACGCATAGCCCCAGGCAGATGGCCCTGGCTCTGCTGGGCTGTCAGTCAAAGATGCCGAAGCCTCAACTCACTCTGGCTCCAACAAGTACAACTATTTATAAAAGATGAGGCCTGCCAGGGAACAGGGAGAGGCTGAGACATCTGCTCTCTCTGCCGGGGTGGCCAGCACTTACCATACACCTTCCGGTCTCATCGCCCTGGCTGGAGGAAGCCCAAAGGCCCCATCAGCACTCAGTGAGCCCCACCAGCCCCACCTCTCGGCCCTGCCCCTGCCCCCAGTGGACCAGCTCAGGGCTGTGGCTGCAGGCGGGGGGTGACGCTCTGCTCACGGTGGCAGCTCCCTTGTCCTGCCCCCTTCCACGCCCAGCTTCTGGAGGGGAGAGGGCCGCTCCCTTGTCCTGCCCCCTTCCACACCCAGCTTCTGGAGGGAAGAGGGCAGCTCCCCTCAGAGGGGCGAAGCTGGCTGCTCTCTCTGAACATGCAGTAGCATCTGTTTGCCTCTTACAGAGCTGGGTCCTGGCCACCTGGGCTTATTTCCCCTCTGAGACTGGAAGTGTCTTGAGGGCAAGGACCACGAACGGTTCTTTGGTGCCACCCCTGAAGTATGGCCCTCAGGGTCCTGCTGGAGCAGGTGCTTGCAGCGGGAATTGTCACACTGTGAATGTGGAGCTGGCTTTGGAGCCTTTTGGAGCAGGAGAGACCTGGGTTTGAATCCCAGCTCCGTCATCTTCTCTGCACCCCAATTTTCTCATTGATCAAATAGAGATGAAAGTGATGGCTACCTCTCATGGTTGTAATAAAAGTGCATATTACCTATTATGATATTTTTCACTGTTCAGTGAATGACTGAGCTCTGACTTGAGGCCAGGGGTAATAGGGAGCCACTGTAGGTGTTTGAGCAGGAGCATGGCACAATGAAAGCAATGCTGACAGACACTTGGCAGCTGAGGGTAAGACTAATAATAAAATAACAATACCAAAAAAAAACCCCACCCCATAACAATAAGAATGAAAGATTCAGGAGTATCTTGGCTGCCTTGGCATCCTTCTTTCTTAATCAGACAGGTCACCTGGAAGGCATTCTGGAACAAAGCCATGTCCAGGATGGAGAGAGTCAGGGAAGGGAAAAGATGTAAGGGGAGCAGGGAGACAGGGGACTGATGGGATCTGGTGGCTCAGGGAGGAGAGAAGATGGAAAGATGGGCTTTAAGGGAGATCTTGGGGGTGTGGCTTTTTCTACTAACACTCAGGCAAAGCCAGAAAGGCAGCCATGTCAGCCTAGGGTTACGTGTGTGGCTTAGCTCTATCTAGGTGTGTGATCATGGAAAAAGTACTTGACTTCTCTGAGCCTGTTTCCTCATCTTTAATATCCAGAGAATACATTGTCCTCCCACTCAACAACAACAACAACAAAAAGATCTGTTCTATGCCTCCTCCCCCTGGCCCAGGGCTACCCCTTGGAGGGCAACTGCACAGAAAACATCTCAGTCCCTCTGGCCCCTTTCTGTAGAGGGTGGGGTAGCTTTCCTTTGAAGGAGACATTTGAACTGGCCTTGAAAGCAGGGACGCAACAGCTGGAAAATGGCAGGGAAAAGGCATTCCTGGCAAAGGGCACAGCAGGAGGAAAGGCATAGAGACAAGGATGGGTCTAGCTCCTGACTTGGCCACTGTCTCATATTTTGTGCCTCTTTCGGGTCTGTTACTGTACACCCTCCAGGCAGCTGGTGGACTCCGGCACTTAGAGAGCACTGGCAGGTGGGGTTTGCACCCATTTCTTGGTTGGGATAAGTTGAGGCAGAAAGAACATCACTGCTAGAAAGAGAGAACAGAATTCAGAGGCCCTGTTGGCACTGTGGGTGGTAATGAGGCTGTCAGGGAGCAGGCTGGAAGGGAGGGTTTGACTGCAGTCACGTTATTTTTGCTCCCAAATTGAAATTAAAGATCATTTCTACTCCAGATGCTGGAAATGCCTGGGTTCATTACTTCCCAGGATTTTGTCCATGCTCTCATTCTAGATTCAATTAGAACAATTTAAGGTAATTAATTAAATTTGTTATTTGATTAATAAAGATAGAAATTCAGCTAAGTTGCTGGGAAGGAGGAAGCCATATTGGGATTTGCTAGCAGAGAGTTTTGGGGAGACTCCTTCTTGACTCCTGCTCTGCTACCCATGCATCCCCCAACTTACCCACCGTATGGTCCATGGAGCCCCTACCACTCCAGTTTCAACCAGGGAGCCAGAGATTCAAAGTCAGGACCCTGTGTGTGGTTGTATTCTAGAAGGAGCAAGGAGGCTGGGGTGGCTGGATAAATGTGGTCCACGGGGGAGAGGTAGGGAATGAGGAAGGAGCCAGTAGGGCATTGCTTCCCCTGGAGGGGGTGGGGTGTTGAGTAGGGACCAGAAGGATTGCAGCAGGCTGGGAAGAAGCTGGACAGGCACAGAAGCTGGGGGCTGGGGAAGTGGCAGGAAGCCAAGGGCCAAACTACAGAGGTAGAGGGCAGGGAGGCGGGGAGGAGGATGTCTAGCCAAAGCCAGGTGGGGCTGCTCAGCAGAGGCTGGATACAGGTATTAGATGCTAGCACTGACAGTTGGTCAAACCAGGAAGGAAAGTTCAGGCCAGACACCAACATGGGGAGTCAGTGTGGGTCAAGATTTAAATCAGAGGGTTTCTAAGTATGATACAAACCTTAGAAATTCCACAACATCCAGATCAGTAAATTTGATGACATTAAAAAAATCATCATGGAAATAAACACTGTAACAATAGTCAAAAGACAAAGGAAAAACTGGGAAAATGCTTGAAGCTGTTATCACAGACAGAGGCTAAATTCTTTAATATATAAAGAGATCCCACAAATCAATAAGAAAAAGAAAAACCTAAGAAATGTGGAAAAAGTTTAGGCATGGACAGTTTGTAGGAAGGAAACTACAAATGGCTCTTAAGCATATGCAAAGTTGCTCATTCTCTCCCATAATAAGAAAAATGCAAATTAAAAATAGGTAGAGATACCATTTTCATCCATCAGATTGAGCAAGGTTAAAAAATATAGTAATATACTGAGTAGAAATTGTGTGGAGCAACAGGTACACTCAAACAATGCTGGTACTACCTCTATGAAGGGCAACTTGTTATCTATCAAAATTATAAACATACATATTCCTTGACTTAGAGATTCAGCTTCTTGGAATTTATCCTACAGATAACAGGATTATTTATTGCGGCACTATGATAGCTTTATGGGAAACAGCAGAAGAGCGCATGAATAGGAGGCTGGCAAATAAATGATGTTATATCCAGGTAATGGAATACTATGCAGTCATGAAAAAGAAGGAAGCAGCTCTCCATGTCCTGATGAGGGAAGATCACCAAGACAGGCTGTTGGGTGAAAAAAAAAGCAAGATCCAGAACAATGTGTAATATAGAAAAGACTGTATAAATACATGTGAACTTTTGCTTATAAAAGTGTAGTCTATCCGTGGATCACTCAGTCACTTGAGTCTGGGAGCAGTGGCTGCCCTCTGAGGGGGAAAACCAGATGACTGGGAGACAGGAAAGGGAGGGACTTACTTTCCCCTATATTTACCCTGTTATGCCTTTTGAATTTTGTACCAAGTATATGTGCTTCCTATTTAAAAGAATAAATCAAATAACAATTAAAAAAACTAAGCTAAGCAGGCACTGACAGGGTCAGAGATGCAGGGAGAGGTCAGGTGATCATCAGAACCAAGGGAGGTAGGGCGGGACCTCATCAAGCCCACCTCTGGTAAGGTGAGGCCCGTAACCCTCCTGGGAGCCATTTCCAGCAAGGCATCTATTCCATCCACTACCTCATTCTATCCTGGAGCACCTCTGAGAGGAAGATATAATCATCCCCACTTTATAGGAGACCAACTGAGGCTCAAGGTGGGGCTCAGAAGCAGGTGTGGAGTGCTGCATCCTTACCTGACTGCCCTCACAGGCCGGCCCTGAGGATAAGGCTAGGATGGAATTCTGCGCCTGGCTGGCTGCCCTGCCCCATCGGCAGCTTGGAGTTTGGGTGTTCAGCTGAGCATTTGGGGGTTGCACCTGGGCTGTGGGACCCTGGGAAAGATGAGGTGAGCGAGGAGCTTGGTTCCTCCTCTGGGGAGAGGGCGGCAGATGCCTCCAGGGATGGGAATATCCAAGGACAGCTCCAAGAGCGGAGCTGAGCCAGACTGACCCCTCAGCTCTTCCCCACTGGAAGCAGATGGCCGAGTAGGCTCTGGGAGGACGGGTGCTAAGACTGGAGGGGCTGAGAAGGCGTGGGACAGCCCACAGGAGGGAAGTGCACTTTCGAGCACTGTGAGAGTCACAAGGCAACGAGAGGATGGACTTTAGATTCTGTCTGGAACGTGACAGAATGTACTATTCCTCTGATGGCTGGGTGGGGGTGAGGGAGTTCCCTTCAGGCTGTGGCAGCTGCTGATGTGATCGGAAAGACCCAAGGGTTTTTGAATCTCAGAGGTCTCCCTAGGGGCCAACCCCAGGACTTTAGATTCCTTTTCACACAGATACTATCCAGGCGTCTTCTTGGGAGGCCCAGCCTCCTAATGTGATGCGGAAGTATTATTTCACTTAGAAGGGGGAATGGGTTAGCCAATAAGGAGCAGGGAGCAGTTCACCTGACTCACTTCCACCCAGGCTCAGGCCAGAGAGGATGGGGTGCAGGAGGGGTGAGCTTTGACCGCATGCATGATGGAGTAGAAAGAACCCGAGTTAGGAGACCCAGTTCCAGGCAAAACCCTTCTCTCTGGGCCCTCAATTTCCCAACTGTAAAATCGGGCCATTTGGGCCAGACGGTTTCCATGGGCCCTTTGAGCTCTGGGGAGTGGCACTTATGGGGTTTCAGCCAGGACTTGGAGGAGCAGCAAGGCTGGGGGAGCCAGAAGGACAGGCGGGCCGTGGTGTCCCCTTGCCACCTTCCCTACATGGCATTTGTGGTTTATGAGAAGCTCTCACAACATTTTCTCACTTAGGGCAACCCATGAGATACGTGAAGATTACCCCCATTTTCCGGATGAGAAACTGAGGCTCAGAGAGATAAAGAAAGCTGCCCAAAGTCACACACCTAGGAGGTAGGGGATGTGGGATTCAGACCTAGTTCGAATGACTCAAGGCATCTTCTTCCCTCATACTGCAGCTGCCTCCTCCTCGCTTGTTTTTTTTTGTTTGTTTGTTTGTTTTGTTTTCATAAATTTATTTATTTATTTATTAATTTTTGGCTGTGCTGGGTCTTCTTTGCTGTGCGTGGGCTTTCTCTAGTTGCGGTGAACGGGGGCTACTCCTCGTTGCGATATGTGGGCTTCTCATCGCAGTGGTTTCTCTTGTTGCAGAGCACGGGCTCTAGGGTGTGCGGGCTTCAGTAGTTGTGGCTCGCGGGCTCTAGAGTGCAGGTTCAGTAGTTGTGGCGCACGGGTTTAGTTGCTCTGCAGCATGTGGGATCTTCCCGGGTCAGGGCTCGAACCCGTGTCTCCTGCACTGGCAGGCAGATTCTTAACCATTGCGCCACCAGGGAAGCCCCTCCTTGACTGTTGATTTTATTTTATGGTGGAGTAGAGAGGGGCCTCATCTGCCCCACCTCTGGGAAGCAGACCTATCTCTACATTCTTGCTCTGTAGATGCTCATTCAGGGCAGGGCCTCAGTGGATCCCTCCAGTGGCCATTTCCACCCCCTGGTCCTCCAGATGGTTCTATGACACTCCCTCCCCTCAGCCTTCTAATTAGATCTGGAGGCCTTGGGCAGTTGACTTGCTTTCCCCCTACTCCAGGTCCATCCTTCTTCCTCCTGGGGATCTTACGGAGACCTCAGATCTTCTACACTGGCTAGGGCATAGTCGGGCCAGCCGTGCCCTCCTCTCTCACTCCACACTGGGTGAAAGGGCATGAGTCTGTCTGGGAAACCATTTCTCCCTGTCCACAGCCTTCCCAGTTCCTGCTGTGACCTCAGCTGCCATCCTTTCTCATCACCTGCTGTATCCAAGACAACCGACAGCTCCTACTGGGCAGTGAGAAGAGGAGGGGTGGCAGGCAGGGTCAGTTCAACAGTCACAGCTCCCCGGCTGAGGGAGCCACCTGTTCTGTCTGAGGATCTCATGGTGGGAGGGAAAAGACTGGGCCGTTCATAAAATTCAAGGAGGCGTGTGAGGGACTTTACAGGCACTGGAAAAGAAGCAGATTTATAAATCAGTGCCCCAGGCTCTGGCTGATCCAGCCTTTGGCTGATCCAGCCTTCATGGAGAGATGGGAACAGCATGAGTGTGGAATCAGAACGGGGTTGGATGCCCTCCTCAAGGACTGACTAGCTGTGTGACCTTGGGTAAGTTTCTTGACATCTCTGAGCTTCCGTTATGATTGGTTCGTGGACTCACTAGGGGCCTGCAATGAAACTAAATATACTTTGCAAGCACTAAAACTTTAGTGGCTAAGAGCATGTGCTCTATGACCAGAAAGGTTGGGTTTGAATCCCCGTCCTGCTGTGTGACCTTGGCCAAATGACTTCATCTCTGTGTCAAGTGCTTTTGCAGTGCAACAAACACCCCACAACTCAGTGGCTCAATGCAACAGCCACTTATTTAGCTCATGGTTTTGGGGGTCAGCAGTTTCGTCTGGGACCAGCTGAGCAGTCCTTCTGGTCTGGGCAGGGCTCGGCTGATCTTGGCTGGGCTCACTCATGTGTCTGCTGTCAGTTGGTGGGTCCCCTGGGACTGGCTGGTCAATTGGCCTCATTTGGGATGAATGGAACTCCTGGGCTTACCTCCATGTGGTCTCTCAGCCTCTATCGTGCTAGTTTGGGTGTATTCACAGCCCTGAACCTTGTGTTATAAGGCTTTGAAGGCAGCCAGAGAGCAAGCCTCAACGTGCAAGCACACCTCAGGTCTCTGCCGGTTGCATGCTTACTTCTGTCTCATCGGCCAAAGCAAGTCACGTGGCAAAGCCCTGCACCAGGGTGGGAGGGCACACCCAAAGGCATCGCATGAGCAGATAGGGGACCATCACTGCAGCAACCTATCACTGCCTCTCTGGGCCTCAGTTTCCTCTGTAAAATGAGTATAATCTTGTACCTTCCTTAAGGGATTCTTGGGAGGCCCGAAATGAAATGAGCAAATGTATGTAAAATGCACACATTTCTTCAGCACTGAGAGAGAGCGAGCAATCCACAAGGTGAACTGCTAGTATTTTTATTAGCAGGGGCCTTGAGAGACAGTAAACATCCCATGTGGCAGGCTCTGGGGTAGCAACCAGGGCATAGGCTCCTGGAGGACAGCTGTGGGCCTGCTTTTCCTCTCAGAGAAAATGGATGGTGCCAGGGAAAGTTGCCCTGTGGCAGGGGTGGGGGGGTTATGGGGTGGTGGGGAGGCTCTTCCCTTAATTCCCTGGCTGCAGGGAAAGGGGTGCCCATTGCAGCTCCTGCTGGGGATTTGGTCCTGGGGATCCGCCCCAGGCTCCAAGGGATGGCTTTGCTCCTCCTACTTCCCTTCTCTCCCTCGTCCTGGGCTCAGGCACTTCTGGATCTGGAAGAAAGCTGTCAGGGCACGTGCTCACCTGCAGTGCTTGGTTCTGGGAGGGACTTTAAGGGGCTGTTAAGCTGGGATCCTAAACTTCTCCCCATCAAAGCTCATGTGGATCACCAGGTAACCCTACGTGTCGTGCTCTCTGCAATACCGCGTCTGCCACAGCCCACATTTGCCGGGTGGTGCGTGACCTTCACACATCCATTGAGTGCAGTGTAGTGACTGTCAGTAGGGGGCATGTGACCTGGAATTGGGGTTGGCGTCTGTGATGTCACTAAGAGCCAACCCGAGTCCCTGGGCCGTTGTTACAACCGTGGGAAAAATCCAAGAGGCTGCCGTCTTGGTGAGCTACTGCGAGCTGCCCACAGGGAGGGGAGGGGGACCGACTTTATTAGACTTCTGAAAACCTTGAAAACAAACTTCACGTAACTGCCTTCACAGACCCCAGCTTGGCAACCACAGATCTGGCTCAGCCCCCTCGTTTCCTTGGTTCTAGGCGTCCTTTCTGAGCTCAGCCAGGCAGCTCCAGGAAGGTGGACAGCCATCCTTCATTCATTGAGTCTTCATTCCCCCTCATGTATCAGGCCCCATCCCAGACACCGGAGCCACAACAGATGCGGGTCCCGCCCTCGCAGAGTTTACGGTCTAAGGGAGACAGAGTAATTGATCACAAGCATAAATGTAAGATTATATGGCCAGATGGTTTTCTTTTTGAAATATTAATCTTCCCTCCATCCCTGGAGTTTCCTCTTCCTTTATAGGGCATTTGGACTCAAAACGTTCACTGCGGCAGGGGACGGACGATCCAGTGCAAGTTAGAAGTCAGTTCTCGTCTTCTGAGCGTCAAAAACTGAAGCCTGGGTGTGTGGGGATTTGGAAAGAACCAAAGATTTGGAAGATGCAGGATTCTCCAAGTCCCCAGACCAGACGATGGTCCCTGGGCCGGGGGAAGGTGGTGTGATGGGAGGAGCATATGGGTGTGTGTCGGAGATGGGCCACACGCTTGCCCTGACCTCCCTGTTTCCTACTGAAATAGGTTTGGAGGACCTGGGAACAGAGAGGACTTGCATCCCCATCCCCAGGGGAAAATTTGGAGAGGCGGAAAGACCCCAGCCTATTGCCCAAGCCAGTGTAGCACTGACTGCCGGGCGACTCAGAGCCTAAAGTCTTAAGGCAGCCTGAGTCTCCTGGGGCTGGGCCAACTACTCCGCCCGCCAGCTAAGGCCCTCAGGGGTAACTGGTCCTCCTACTCCCCCCTGCTGCTGGGCCCACACCTGGACTACCAGGTGGGCTGCGCACCTTTTGTTTTGGGGAAGAAATTGTTCCTCTGAGTTTCACTTCTTTTTTTCTTTTTTTTTGACACAGCATATTAGTCACTCGGGCTCCTTGAGCCCGGCAGCACCTGGCATTGTTTTCTGACAGCCTGATATACCGTGGGCTGCTGCCCGCCTCCTCTTACCTGCCGATGCCCACGCTCTGAAAGGTGAGTCAAGTATGGGGAGGGGGTAGAGGAACCACTGGCTCAACTCTTAGCCGCAGGGTCTCTACTGTCCTTGGAGCTACTGTGGGCTGGTTTACCCACCGTGGCCGGCCTTCCAGAGGCAGAGCTCCCTGGAGTGGGAGTGGGAGGCGGGGATAAGCCTGGCCATGCCCCTGAGCTGGCCACGTGACACGACACAAGTCCTATTCTCTCTCTGAGCCTGTTTCCTCATTGGTAAGACAGGGACAAGACCAAGATTGGTGTGGTTGATGAGATAAAGTCTATGAAAGACTGAGTCTCATCATCACAATTACACTAACAGGTTACTGAGCACGTCCTGTGCTATAAGGCAGGCACCATGTTAAGAGCCAGCCTGGATTATCTGATTTATTCCTCTCACATCCCCATGAGGTGGCCATTACTATTATCCCCATTGTATGGGTGAGGAAACTGAGGCACAGAGAGACAAGGAAGCTGTCAAAGGTCACGAAGTTACAGTTTGGCAAAGCTGGGATTCCAGTCCAGGCTGTCAGACCCTCTTCTATACTACAGGCTGCTGACAGAGCTTTGCTCAGAGGCAGGAGGGCAAAGGGCCTTGAGATCATCTTGTTCACTCATTGTACAGAGAAGGAGATGGACGCTCAGAGAGAAGAATGGACTTGCTTAAGCTCTCACAGCAGCCTAGACACCACACTATGTGTAAAACGTCAGACCCTACATGCAGCTTTTGGGCAAATGTATTTGAATCCACAAAAAGGGCTTTCTGAGGATGTCAAAACTTCCCCCAATGGGATACCCTAAGTCTGAAAAGTGCAGGCTCTGGGGAGGCCTGTGGAGAGGAGAGGGGAACATTCTAGTGCCTTTGAGGACCCCCTCAAATCTGCCTGGAGCAAAAGGAACAAAATGGGCCACCACTTCCTTCACCCGCCTGGACTTGTATCGAGCTTTGTCCGGAGAGGGACACGGTCCCGGGGACACGATCAGCGTGAACGCTGGGATGTATGACTCAGTGTGCTCTCTGCGGCACGGTTTCCAAGAATAAACAACCTGAAGCAACCTAAGAGTCCAACAATAAGGGGCTGGTTAAGTGGCATCATAGAAATGATGGTCCTTGCTTCCTGACACAGAGCTCTGAAGTCCCTTGTAATTTCCTCAGTGATAGTGTTATATGGGCATCTTTAGCTCTAATGAGGCAACTCTTGGCAGGTCGCTATATAACTTCAGGATGGAGGCTGGTCACCAGAAAGACCAAACCTTGATGAGAAGCCTGGAACTTTCAGCCCCGGCCCCAACCTCCAGGGAGGGCAGAGGGGCTGGAGATTGAGTTCATCACTAAGGGCCGATGATTAATCCATCATGCGTGTGTAATGAAACCTCCATAAAAAACCTCTAAACAGGGACTTCCCTGGTGGTCCAGTGGTTAAGCCTTTGCCTTCCAGTGCGGGGGGCTGCAGGTTCAGTTCCTGGTGGGGGACCTAAGATCCCACGTGCCTTGCGGCCAAAAAACCAAAACATAAACAAAACAAAACAAACAAAAAACAGAAGTGATACTGTAACAAATTCCATGAAGACTTCAAAAATGGTCCACATCCAAAAAATAAATAAATAAACAATTACATCGGCAAAGACCCTTGCAAAAAAAACGACAACAAAAATGAAAACCTCTAAATGATGAAGTTTGGAGCGTTTCTGGTTGGTGAACACATTCAGGGGCTGGGAGGATGGCAGTCCTTGGAAGGGTATGGAAGCTCTGTACCTCCTGCCCAAACCTTGCCCTATGCATCTCTTCCATACAGCTATTCCTGAGTTGTAGCCTTTATAATAAACCAGTACCTGTAAGTGTTCTCCTGAATTTTGTAAGTCTTTCTAGCAAATTACCAAACCTGAGGAGGGGGTCCTGGGAACTTCCGATTTATAACCCGTCGGTCAGAAGTATGGGTGGCCCAGGGCTTGCAATTGGTATCTGAAGAGGGGGCAGTCTTGTGGGACTGAGCCCTTTAACCTGTGAGATCTGACGCTGACTCCAGATAGACGGAGTCAGAATCCAGTTGAATCCTTGAACACCCAGTTGGTGTCAGAGACTTAGAGAGGTGACATTGGAAAAGACACCATGTGTTTGGTTGGTGTCAGGGAGGAAAAAAACCTAACAAACAGTGAAGTACACTACTGTGGTTTGGCTTGATTCCATAATACAAGACAATCAGAACTATTAAAAATGGCATTATAGAACAAAATGTATAATGGCATGGCAATATGTTCCCAATATAATGTATGATGTTAAGAATAAAGTCAGTTACAACATAGGATGTGCCATCTGATCTCAATTTTGTAAACAAAACAAAACAAAACCCAGAGTAGTATGTACATAGGAGATTATGATTTATTTCCGCTTTCTTTGTGCTTTCTTGCAGTTCCCAATTTTTCTAAGAACATTTATGTTTCTTATAATCAGATCTCCCACACATTCTGCCATTATTTCTATTTCTGTAAATCAGAGAGGGGGCATCTCCGTAGGGAGAGGGTCTCTGTCCCTGCAGAGCTCAGAAAGCCTGGCTGGCCACCTGCCAGGGAAGCAGGGAGCTACTCAAGCGGCACATGGAGGCAAGGTGGTGCCCTTCCAGTGGCCTCTGAACCATTAGCCAGTCTTGGGAAAGTTTTCCCAGATTGGGGACTGAGCCCCAGCCCCGGCATGGCCCCTCTGCTATGTACCAGGGTAGGGCAGGAAGAAGACTATTATCCATGTTCCCTGGGGAACTTGTCTTCTTGCAGTGCCCACCGAAACTGATAAGTCTGGCCTTTTCATTCATTCATTCAACAAAAATTTACTGAGCACCTACTATGTCCTTGGCACCATTCTAGGTGCTAGGAACACAGTGTTCAACAAAATAGCATAATTGTTGTCCACATGAAGCTTCTTTTTATTGCATAAACAATGGGCAATTGAATAAACATATAGTATAATGTCAAGTGGTGAAAAGAGCCATGAGGTAAAAAGTAAACATAGAAAAGATAGAGAGATTGGGGGTGTTCTTTGGAGTGGGCTGGTCAGGGAAGGTGGTAGAAGGGGAGGAGGTGGTATTGAGCAGCCAGCTAGATACTAAGAAAGTACCAGCCACAGGGATGCCAGGAGCAGAGAGTTCTAGGCAGAGGGAACAGAAAGAGCAAAGGTCCTGGGGCAGGAATGTTAGTGACACTTCAGGATGAGGAAGGAGGTATAGTAAGGCTAGAAGTAGATGGTAGGGGGCGTGAGGGGCAAGATCACATCAGCCTTGGGGGCTAAAGCACTGGTTTTTGTTCTGAGTGAGAAGCGAGCCTCCAGAGGGCTTTCAGCAGAGGACTGACAAGACCTGACTGATGTTAACAGGATGGACCTGCCTGGGCAGAGCAGGGAGGTGGCTGCTGCAATAATCCAGGGGAGACGTGATGGCAGCTGGGCCCCAAGGGTGGGGAAAGGAGGTGGGAATGGTAAGAAAAGGTCAGATTCTGGATGTATTCTGAGTTAGAGTAGAGCACTCGGGACCCTCCCTCCACACTGGCCTGCCTCCTGGGTCCCACCCCTCGAGTCGTCTCCCAGCCCTTCATCCCCCCCACAGGGATGGGCTTGTGCTCACCCTCTCTGGGAGTGGAAGGGGCTGAGGGGGAACCAGTTTTGCTCCTGGCTGGTGCCTGGCGTGGCCAGGGCAGGGCTGCATCAGCTGCCAAAAGAAAGTCCCTCCCCAGAGGGAGGGCAGGGGATGTGAGGGAGGGATGCCAGGCACACAGACTGCTTCATTTATTTGACAAATATTTATTGAGCATTTACTACACGGTAACAGCTGTGAACAAAACAGACAAAGCTCCTGACCGCACGGAGCATCCATTTCTGTGCAGGGAGAGAGACACTAAGCAGATAAGTGAGTGATGATATAGTTAAGCAGAGGATGGTGAATGCTATGGAGAAAAGTAAGGCAGGGGGGTGGGATTGGAGATACCCCTCCCCAAAACTCCCATCTCCTTTACCTGCTCAACTTTCTTTGTCTTTGATAGCACAGATGTCCTTCTAATATTCTATATGAATTATATCCTTATTAAGCTTAACGTAGACTTTCTGCATCCTCACTCTGGCCTCCTCCTGGAAAGCAAGCCCCATGAGGGCAGGGCTCTTTATGAGTTTGGTTTATGAGCCTAGAACATGAATGAGTGGGATAGGGAGGGGCGGGTGGGAAGGAGTATCCCCCTCACAGAGCCCTCCTACCCTTAGACCAGCAGCTCGGGTCCAGCAAAGGGACAAGGGGGCTCCTCTTCACTCCCCACCCAGGCTGGGTGGTGGCAGGCGGGTGGGATGGTGCAGCCTGGGTTGTACTGCACAAGCCGGCCATGGAGCCCCCAGGAGTCCTCTCACAGTGCCTGGGCAGGAAGGACAGAGGTCTCTGCCCCCGCCTCCCCCCAGGATCAAGGATAAAGGCTTTTAATTCAGCACCAAGTGCGAGCCAGCATCACAGGCCTGGGATTTTCGAGGCCAACAGCACTCAGGCTGCTCCAGAAGAGTGAGAGGGGAAGGTCTCCTGGCACCCACTCCCCCATATTTCCCCCCACTTGATGTAATTGCTTCATCCATATTGAAAACTTGTGACGGGGAGGCTCGGGCTGACAGGCCCACCGAGACCCTAATGTTTCCCCAAGCCTCCTCAGCGCGCTGCAGAGATGCTGGAAAAATGGGTCAGTCCGGCTTCAGGGCCAAAAATGTAGGAGGGGTGTGGGGAGTTGGGACAAGAGATCAGCAGACGGGTCTGGAACAGGAAGGTCTGGAAACTTTGTCACAACTGCCTGGTGGTTTAGACACAGTTTCCTAAAAATCGAGAGAGAGAGGCATTTTGTGATAAAACGCTTAAACAAAATTAAAATGACTTTCTTGTGGGAGTTCTCAGGACCTTTATATGTTAATGAGAACTGTGACGCTGAGGAACCAATGCAGCATTTCTCAAACTCCTGTCCATGGTACCCCTTTTTCCATGGAGGATCTTGAGGGATTAGGGTTCCTATGAACACTCTTTGAGAAATGTTGGCCTATGTCAATAGCCATCTAAGAGATGAGGCTTCTGCTTCCCTCCCTTCCTGCCCCCTCCTCCTTTCCCCGCATCTTTCCCCCCTGCTAATCCAGCTTGCATAATGCTACCACCCCATTAAATCAAAGAAGAGCACTTGACTCTCTTCTGTGGGCATTATGGAGCTATTGAGCTATGCAGATACAAGGAAATCAGACTTCTTCACCTGGCTTTCAAGGCTCCAGTCTGGCTTTCAATTTAGCACCTGCAGCTCCCCTCCCCTGCTTTAGCCAGGCCCCTGTCCTTACCGTCTTAGGACAGCTCTGAACACCTCTGTCTCTGAGCCTTTGCTTTGGCTAGAATATCCCTCTTTCCTCCTCTTAGGCCACCTCCTCCAGGTAGCCTTCCCTGATTATCCCAGCCTTGCCTCTGAAGTCCCTGGAGGTGGTATTAGAAACAGACAGAAGGTGGGAACCCCTAAATATTCATTAAAAATGACTATAAAATCACCCCCCTATATTATCCTGGGGAGTATAATTATGGGCACCCAAAGGAACAAATTTATTAAGGACTCAAAGGGAGGTCCAATGGCCTCAGGAAGATTGACCACTGAGCCCCCTGGCTTTCTCAAAAGGACCCCTATAGCATTTGCATTACATGCAGTCTCAGGATTCCCGATACAGGCTTGTCCTTGGCTATTTTAATTTTTCCCTTTGACCTTCTACTGTGGAAAAATTCAAACATATACAGAAATAGAGACTATTATAATGATAGCCCTTACATCTGTCACCTGGCTTCAACAGTGATCAATCATGCTTCATGTCTACATCTACCCACTCCCCTGTATCATTTTGAAGCAAACCCCAGACACCATATATTCTATCCATATTTATCTCAGTATGCTTTTCTATGTTTTTTTACATAACCGTAATATAATTATTCCACTAAAAATTAAGAATAAATCCTTAATATCATCAAATATCCAGTGACTATTCACATTTCCCATTGCCTTACACATCTTAGTTCTATTTATTTTATAGTTTGAATCAGGATCCTAAGGAGGTTGGTTGATGTATCTAAGTCTCTTTTAATCTATAATCCCTCTCCATCCCTCTCTCTCATATTTTAAAATAGACTTTGTTTTTTAGAGCAGTTTTAGGTTCAAAATTGAGAGGAAAGTACAGAGAGTTCCTATACATACCCTGCTTTCAGACCTGCACAGTTGGCCCGTTATCAACATCCCCACCAGAGTGGTACATTTGTTACAATCAATGAACCTGCACTGACACATCATAATCACCCAGAGTCCATAGTTTACATTAGGGTTTATTCTTGTTGTTGTATATTCTATGGGTTTGGACGAATGTATAATGACATGTATCCATCATTATAGTATCATACAGAGTATTTTCACTGCCCCAAAATTCTCTGTGCTCTGCCTATTCATGCCTCCCATAAGCCCTGGCAACCACTGATCTTTTTACTGTCTCCATGGTTTTGCCTTTTCCAGAATGTCATATAGTTGGAAGCAAACAGTATGTATCATTTTCAGATTGGCTTCTCTCACTTACCAATATGCATTTAAGTTTCCTCCAAGTCTTTTCATGGCTTGATAGCTCATTTCTTTTTAGCGCTGAATACTCCATTGTCTAAATGTACCACAGTTTCTCCATTCACCTACTGAAGGACATCTTGGTTGCTTCCAAGTTTTGGTAATTATGAATAAAGCTGCTATAAACATCCGTGTGTAGGTTTTGGTTGGAAATAAGTTTTCAACTACCTCTGGGTAAATACCAAAGAGCGCAATTGCTGGATCGTATGGTAAGTGTATGTTTAGTTCTGTAAGAAACCGCCAAAGTGTCTTCCAAAGTGACTGTACCTCTCTCTTTTTAAATTATTTTTTTTTAAAGAAACCAGATGCTTGTCCTATGTTTTCCCAGTGTGGACTTTACTGGTTTCATTCCCATGGTGTCTTCTAACTCATCCTTCTGTCTTCTGTATTTCCGGTAAACTGACAATTAGTTTTTGAAGCTTGAGCAGATTCAGGTTTGGCTTTTTTAGCAAGACGATCTCATGGTGCTTTGTGTTTCCATGAGGGGACACACAATGCCCGCCATCTCCAGTTTGGGGATGTTAGCAGCTGTGGATGTTCAGGATGTAGATCCATTAGGGGTTGCAAAATGGTGAGATTCTCATTTTATCAACCCTTCTTCATTTACCAGCTGGAATCCTTCTAAAAAGAGAAATGTCCCTCATCTATAATTTGGGTACCCAGTGGGCACAGTATGCATGGCAAAGGCAAGATAAATGCTTGATTCTTTCCCTTTATTTACCAACTAATTACCTTTTAATGGAGTGGTGCTAACGGCTAACACTTGTAGGACACTTACAGATCACCAAATGTTTTTATCAACACTATCTCATTTCATTATCACAACAACCCTGTGAGGTAGACAGGACAGATGGTGCTATAATTTTATCTTTTATTTAGTTTTTTGCAGATGAGAGAACTAAGGTCCAGAGTAGTTAAGTGACTTGCCCAAGCTCAGAGAGCTACTAGAATAATCATCACCAACGTACAGAGAACCCTAACTCTGTGCCAGACACTGCTCTCTAGAAGTGAATGAACACATTTCCTTCTCAAAACAACTCTAAGAGCCAGGGAGGGGGCAAGTGATTATCCCCAAGCCCAAGGCCCAGACAGGTTAGCTAACTTGCTCAAGGTCAAATGGTAATAATAGTGGTTATTTATTGAGCACTTACTGTGTGCCAGATGCCTTGCTAAGTGTTCAAAACAACATAACACACTGTTCTGCCATCTGTTGTGGCAGCGGTCCCCGACCTTTTTGGCACCAGGGATGGGTCTCATGGAAGACAATTTTTCCACTGACGGGTGGGGTGGGATTGGGGCGGGGGGAAGGTTCAGGCGGTAATGTGAGCGATGGGGAGCGATTCGGAGCAGCAGATGAAGCTTCGCTTGCTGGCCTGCCGCTCACCTCCTGCTGTGCAGCCAGGTTCCTAACAGGCTGAGGACAGGTGCCGACGGTGCCGGTTCGCAGCCTGGGGTTTGGGGACCCCTGTGCTGTGGGATGAGTTCATGCCGCGTGCCAGGTACATTGACTCTTTTTTTTTGTTTTTAGAGATTGGAGTTTTATTTTATTTATTTTATTTATGGCTGTGTTGTGTCTTCGTTTCTGTGCGAGGGCTTTCTCTAGTTGCGGCGAGTGGGGGCCACTCTTCATCGCTGTGCGCGGGCCTCTCACTATCGCAGCCTCTCTTGTTGCGGAGCACAGGCTCCAGACGCGCAGGCTCAGTAATTGTGGCTCACGGGCCCAGTTGTTCTGCGGCATGTGGGATCTTCCCAGACCAGGGCTCGAACCCGTGTCCCCTACATTGGCAGGCAGATTCTCAACCACTGCGCCACCAGGGAAGCCCCATTGACTCTTCATAGCAACCTCATGTCAACCCTGTGTTACAAAGAGGAAACGGAGGTTCGGAGAGGCTGGGTCGCACGCCCCGGGTCGTAGGGCTTGTCTGTGACTGAGCTGGGTTCCAGTCTAGTTCTGCTCTGCGTCATGCCGATCTTCGTACCTATTTCTGCGTCTCTTCCTCCTCCCCTCTCCAGCACCCATAGAGGGTCTGACCGGAAGACAGAACTCTTCCCATGGGGCTGTAGCTGCCTGCCACCTTCTCTACCCACCCAGAGAGAAGCTGCCATGTTTGGCATTAATTGACCAGGGGAGAGAGAGGCAACAAAAAAGCGAAGAAACCTGGCAAAAGAATGAGTGGTTTTAGTGCCTCCACGACGTCCTCAGTTGTAGCTGGCTCGGCTTCTAATTGTTGTTTTCCACCACTTTTCTTCCAGAATCGGGATATGAAGCCCACTCAGCCACACAACGGATTGAAAGGACAGGGGGCCTTTTGGCCGAGCAGGGAGAGCTAGAGGGCCGGGCCTGCCTGGATCTCGAAACCCACCTTTGCCGCAAGCCACCCTGGGTTCCCATCAGACATCACAAGGCCCTAAATCCTGATGGCCTCAATAACACTTGCGCTCCTGGGCTAATGTTGCTGCTGCCGCAGGCTGGCAAGAACAGTCATAAATGAGTTTCCTTAGAGGGATGCCCTATCATAATGAGATGCTGTAGCCTGCTTTCTGCACGCAGAGAGGCCCTTTGGAAGGCAAAGGCGATGGGGGAGAAGACAGGAGGAGGAAAAACAAGAACCAATTAAACCCTCAATTCGAGCAGAGTAAATGAGTTTGACTTTAGGTGATCAAGAGGGAGAAAACTTCTAATTAGACACACGGCAATCCTGGGGCTGAGTACACTTGTGACCGCCCTCATGCCCGCCCCCGTCACTTTTTAAATAAATGTTAAGGATTAGAACGCGATGTAATTAAAATCCGTCAGTCCCATACACTTGCTGCTGGTGGGGTTTGATGGCTGCTCATCTACTGTCTCCTTTGTCAGGAGCTCCCGAACACCCCCCCCCCAGCCCCTCCCCACTCCCCGCCACCCCCCCCCCCCCCCCGCTTCTGTGTTCTGATTGGCTCTTGTCACAGCCAATCCCTTTTGAGCAGGAGGAAGGCTCAGGCAGGAGGGCCAGCTCTCTGGTAGGTCTTTCCTCAAAGACCAAGAGAGGGTTGGGAGAGCAGGGATTACCAGGACACTGCGAATTGGCCAGAGGTTGCAGACTGGAGGCCCTTGGGCAAAGTCTGTACCACACGTGAGTTTAAAGAATTTCAAAAGTATTTCTGGCACTGCCAAATCTGCATATTTCACATAAATATTTTTTGTTTGTTTGTTTTTTGGGGGGGTTTCTTTGGAAACATCGAAGATGGCAATACTGAGCCTGTATTCCCACGTAGTGACAATTGACCCAAGCTGAAGAGCAGCCCCCATCTAGACAGGGTGCTGCTACCCCAGCTCATGACATTGCCTGTCTGGCTGTATTCACTGGTCCCTGTGGTCATTCAGCCTGTCAGGCATTTGAGTGTTCAATCTTCTAACCTCGGTTTTCAATCTCCAAGCTATGGGAGGTGCCTGAGGGTCCACCCTGAACTTCCCTGCCACTCATGCTGAGCCCTCTGCCTCGAAAGCCCTTCCTCAGCCTCCATTCAAATGCTACTTCATCCAGGAAGAATTTCCCATCTCCCCAGTGGGAATTTGTCTCTTTCTGCTCTGGCTCTCGGAGCCCTGGTGTCTACCCCAAGATCGTACCTCTCTGGTGTGTGATGGTGAATCCACTTGCCCCAATGGGCTGTGAGCTCCCTAAGAGCAGGGTCAGGTCTGATTTGCTCTGTCTCCCTCTAAGTGCCCAGCGCAGGGCCTGGCCCAGGGTAGACACCCAGTGAATGTGAATTGAAGGACGAGCCCAGGCAAACATCTTTGCCTCTTTCCCAGGCCCTCTTTACACCTTGCTGGTCTTTTTCTCCTCCTTTTGCAGGCTCCAGGCTCGATGGCTGGAGATCATTTACAGAAAGGCCTTTGGGAATTAACACATCCCCACGGCCAGGGAATTCACCTTGCAATTGAGAATGAAGAGATGCAATGCTTAACACAATGGAAGATGTGCTAACGGTGGACTTGCTGGCACAGGACAGTGGATAGGTCCATGGGGGAGATCCTTTTCGAAAGCGAATTCTACCAAGTGACATATACAGCCTATGATTTTCGTCAATCTACTTCCCTCGCTGGGCTATGACCTGGTGTCACAGGGCAATTCACTTGACCTCTCTGAACTTCAGCATCCTTCTAGGAAAAATGATGTTAACACTGCTGTAGTGTAAGTGCCTGACAATTAGGCTTTTTTGGATTGTAATGTAAGTGCTTGACATTAAGCTTTCGGTGGCAGAGACATCCATTTCAAAGACCTCGACTCGAATAAACACATTGCCAGCTACATACACAACTAGATGCAGAGCCAAGCTGCCCACCGATGAAGTTCCCCTTTGGAAAATCCCCGGGTGACCCAGATGATTGATTGCTGAAGTGACCCTGCTTTTCCCCTTCCCACGTTAATTCCTGTTCTTATGTTTTCAAGTCACCAATAAAGAGTGAACCTGCAAATCCCATCCTCAACCCCAACTCCTCTTTCTCTCTCTCTTTCTCTCCCTCTCTGTCTCTCTCATTCTTCCTGTGACCTCACTGAGTGGCCCCGGGTGTGCCGTGTATCCTGCAGGGCTTGTGAGTAATAAACCTTGGTTTTTTTTTGAAGTTCCCTGATGGTGGTTTCTGAGCTGAGCTGCATCTTACAATCATAATAAGAACCACAAGGACCCGTCCAGCCACAGCACTGGCTCCAGTTGGGGAAATGTCTGTGGGGCTCCCTACAAGTAGTCCGGGCCCAGGTGAGGGCCCTCAGGCATTTCTAGATGATAGCATCACTTCATGATGGGCCAAGACTGTGCACATTTCTTAAAAAGTGAAACTCTCCACATGACCCAGCAATTCCATTCCATCCAAGAGAAATGAAAACGTAGGTCACACAAAGATTTGTACACGAACATTCATGGCAGCATTATTCATTATTCATAACAGCCAAAAATACATGTCTATCAATTCGTGGATGGATAAACAAAATGTGGCCTATCCATACAACGGAATACGATTCAGCCTTAGAAAGAAACAAACTACTGATATGTGCGAGAACAGAGATGAACCTCAAAACCATTATGCTATTTGAAAGAAACCAAACATGAGAGACCACATGTTGTGTGATTCTATTTATAAAGAATGTCTAGAAAAAGCCAATCTATAGAGGCAGAAAGTAGGCCTCGGGCAGGGAGGGGGTAGAACAGGGATTAACATAAAATGGGTTCGAGGGATTTTTGGGGGTGATGAAAATGTTCTAAAACTTTGGTAAGTTTACTAAAAATCATAGCATTGGAAACTTGAATTGGGTAGATTTTAGAACATGTAAAATATTCCTCCATAAAGTTGTGAAAAATCACCTTCTGCATACAGTGGGGGTGAAACTCACATGCGATGAACCACAAGGGGTGTCCGGGCCAGTCCTCGGCCCATCCCAGGGGCTTCGTAAATGTCAGTTCTGCATTTTTCTTTCTTTAAAGCTGTGGTTGACTCAGGACATTTTCAATGACTGGGGCAAAACACCTTGTGATTTCTGGTTTCCAACCAAGCCATTACCTTAAGGACACTCGGCCTCACCCCTCCAGGCTCTGTTGGCCTCCAGGCCCCTCAGTCCTTCCCCTTTGATGCCCTTAGCCCTGCCTCTTCCTACCTCCTTCCTTGCCCATTGTGACAGCCTCTGGCCAGGCCTCCCTCTTGCCACAGGGTTCTCATTAGTCTGATGCAAGCCGCCAGGCTGCTCTTCAAGAGCCCTGGGCTCACAGACCTTCACTGGCTCCCTAGTGCCTGAAGCAGAAATCCGAAGCCATCAGTCTGCAGTTGGTTTCCTCCCATTCTCTGATTTCACTTCTTCTGCTGCACCTTCAAATGACTTTCTTCCTGGCCTGGAACTGGCTCCCTGTGTTCCACCTCTGCTCTTTTGCCTGGGCCATTCCTCCTGCCTTCCCGCTGCCCTGGTCCTGATGACCACACACCCCCTCCCCTGAGCGCTGGACACCAGCCACACTCAATTGGGAGGAGGAAGGGAGTTTGGAGCCAGGCAGACCCAGCTGATTCTAGACCTGCCTCTGCTACCCAGCAGCCAAGACGACTAAATGTCCTGAACCTCCACTCCCTCATCTGTGAAATGGGTCTGGTGTTAATATACAACATATAGAGCTGGTTACTGTCTTTCTTGTCACAAGATTGTGATGTTGGAGGGGGCAGGGATCATGAACTACACAATTTTCTGTCCCGATCCAGAGTGTAGGCTCCTGCGGACCTAGAAAAGTGCCTGGCCCAGGGCTGTGTTCAGTGGCTTGCCTGTGAATGAATGAATATCTTGGTTGATTTTTTTTTTAGCACCTGGTACGTGTTCGGTAATTGCCCTTCCCTCCTTCTTGGCTGCCATTCTTCCAACAAGCATTTCACAGGTGTCCACCATGTGCTGGGTATTGGGTGTGGGGTTCAGGCTACAGGAGAGGGGCTGTGATGTGGTGTCATTCTACCTTCCTCTGCTCTGTCCTTGCCTTGCCCTGACCTCCTGGCCCTGCTCCCCTCCAGGCCCGCCTCTGGCCCTTGGGACTTGGACTCCTGGCTTTCAAGTGTAGGGACAGATGCATGTAGTAATTCATTCATTCATTCATTCATTCATTCAGCTCATATTTCCCAGGGTCCCACTTTGTGTCAGGAAATGTTCTAGGTTGGAGACACAGCAGAGAGCAGGACAAACGAACATCCCTGCCTTGATGAACTGTTTTCAGAAACAGACATGGTAATAAATAACAAAATAAGCAAACCATCTTTTGGAGTCTTTGCTGGCAATGAATGCTTCAGAGAAGGGGCTGGTGGTGACAGTTTTGAAGAGGGTGTCAGGACAGACCTCACAGAGAAGATGACACTGGAGTAGATGCTTGAAGGAGGAGCCATGCTAATACCTGGAGACAGAGTGTTCCAGGCAGAGGGAAGAACCAGAGCAAAGGCCCTGGGGCAGGAGACTGCCAGGTCAGGGGTGGGCGGAGAGAGGCCAAGGAGGTGACAGAGGTCGATCAGAGGCCATGGTTAGGACTTGAGCCTTTGTTCTGGGTGGAGGAGAAGCCGTCTGGGTGTCGTAAACAGTGGAGTGAAGTGATCAGACTTATCTTTTCAAAGGATTCCCCAGGCTGTTGTGCTGTGGTGATAACAACAGTTAACATTTATTAGGAACTTGCCTTGTCATCAAGGCACAGCTCTGAGTCCTTTACCCATTTCAACACATGTAATCTTCACAACACCACGAGGTGGGTACTATTATCCCCATTTTCAAAGGGGGGCTAAGTGAGGCTCAGAAAAGCAAGTTGCCCAAGTTCACACAGCCTGTGAGCGACAGAGCTGGGTCGGAACCCAGACCACAGTCCGGCCTTGGCGCTCATGTGCTCACCACTGCTATGCCCTGCCTCTTGGGTGTGTAAAGGCATTTAATAGCTGTGCGGCCTTGCAAGTTACTTAACCTGTCTGTGCCCTAGGGTCCTCATCCAAATACCAACCTTAGAGGCTGGAAAGATAAGGCAAGGTCGTGTGGGTAAAATTCTTTGCGTTGTGGGGTAGGATTTCCTTATGAGCCAAGGGCTTGGCTGCTCGGCCGGATCACCACCTCCTCCCTCCCCCTGCTGCCCCCAGCTGGCCCTCCTCTTCCCAGCAAGGGGGGAGATGACCCTTGAAGATGGTGTCTGACAGTGGGAACTTAGCCCACTCTTGCCCTTTCCCTGGGCCTCAGTTTGCCCTTCTGGAAAGAGGAGGGGCCCATGTGGTACGGGCCTCCATCTCTCCCATCTCTGCAGTATCATGATGACCCTTGGTAACCTTGGCCTACCCTCCCCACCCACCTGCCCCCATCCCTGCAGCTCTGCCCCGGGACCCCGAGAAAGTAGAGTACCCAGGAAATAAAGACCTGACCAAGGCCCCAGTCTCCACTCAAGTCCCTGCAGCTGGGGAGGCAGCCAGGCCTACTTATGGTCAGAGATGTTTAAACCCTTTGCACGTTGGGGCTCCATCGAGAGAGCTGTCTGCAGGGTCGTGTCTGCCCTGGCCCGCCCAAGACCCCCAGGGGCCCGAAGCAGATGGCTTCTCTCAGATTCTAATTATCCACCCGCCCAGAGCCTCAGACAGGCCCTCACTGCGACAGTCATGGTCTGTCTTCCTTACCCTGGAGAGGGAGCAGGGGAAGGAAGGAGGGCGGCCAGCAAGCCCACCCACCCGTGGGCTGGGGGATGTTCCGGAACTGACCCCAAGGAATGTGCTGTGTTTGGGAAAAGGGGCCCAGCTCTGGAGTCAGTGCTGTTCTAGTCCTGACTCTGCTGATTCCCAAAGAGGTTGCTCTTTGGGTCTCTGTTTAGCTGTCTGTGAAATGGGTGTCATATTAATCTATTCCTCCCGGGAGGAAGGAGTGGTTCTGAGAGAAAGGCCGGGGGTGGGGTTGATGGGAAAGGTCATCCCCTGCTGAGCACATCTTTCCATCCTGGCATTGGCCATGCTGGCTTATGACTGTGATTTCCATGTCTATTTGCTAGTAGCCTGGGGGTCGGAGCTGTGTCTGATTCATCCAGTGTCCCCACTGCCCTGCACACAGCGTGGTACGTAGTCGGTACTCCAGAGTTGGTTGCTGAAATGAATAAATGATGGCAAGAGTTCACCACTGAGTATTTATTTTTCTTTCCTGTTTGGCTGCTGTCAAGGCTATTCTTTGGCAAAATAGAGATTAATGAAGTTTGTCTTAGAGCCCTGCCCATATTATTCTCATGTCCTTCTTTCTCCTCATTTGGTATCTTCTATCCTCTTCTATCATTAGTCAGCTGTCAGGGAGAAAATGATCAGTGTATCTAATTTATACTAAAGTGAAAATGACTGATAGGACTATCTATCATTCTTTACATTTCTATAACAGACAATCCCTAATCCAAAGGGATGAGACTTAATGGCCAATGACAGGCAGTTCAGTACTCCTTTTCAACCTCATCTCCTGGTATTCATTTTTTGGCTACTCCCTTTCTACCCATCTTGTGCATTTCTGGTTCCACCACACGAGCTAGCTCAGTGGCTCACTGGGACTTCAGTGAGCTGGCTACCCAATGCAGGGTAGGACAGATGATCGTCCAGCTTCTGCTTGAAATACCCCAAAACAGAAAGCACAAGTGACAGAGAGCTCACTACCTTTAAGGCAACCCATTCCATTGCTCTGACTCATGCTGAAACTTTTCTTCATTAGTCCGTTTTGCCCTTGTCTGGCCTCCGGAGCAAGAGTCAAATGGAATAAGGTTAAGGTTATCTCCTTTTATATAATAGTCCTTCTCTTAAATAAAGACCTCTAGACTTGCTGTTTCCTGAACACGCTCTGAATGCACTTTCTTCCCGCCTGAACTTTGCTCTTTTTCTCTCTCTGGGCCCTCTGCCTTCTGAGGTCACTTCCCAGTCTGAGGTCATTCCTTGCTCTTGGTCTGTTTTTAGGGCAAATATGATGGACAGCATCTGAGCCCAATGGCCTTGTGATTCTTTTCCAGTGTGAGTTTTCAGAAGTCCTTTGAGGAATGGGTCTGGAAAGTTCTGTCAGCACTAGTGAAATAACAGTTAATGTTTATTGAGTGCTCACTATATGCCAAGTGCTATTAGGAGGAGCTTTTCGAGTATTGCCTAATAACCATAGTAATGCCTTGAAATAGGCACTATCATTATCCCTACTTACCGATGGGAAAACTGAGGCACAGGGATATTTTGTAATGTCCCCAAGGTCAAATAACTGTAAGTAATGGAGGCAGGATTTGAACCTAGGTTGTCCGATTTCATAGACCACACTCCGACCACTGAGATCTGCTAAACATTTGACACGGCCGTCATGTGGGTCTGCACACGTGTGCACGTGCACCCACACCACACAGCCACCACCCCATACACATACACATACCACACGTATACACACACCACACACACCACACCACACATGTACACACACACATCACACCACATACCACACACACTTCACCACACACATACACACCACACATGTACACACACACACACCACACCACATACCACACACACTACATCACACACACACACACCACACCACATACCACATACCACACATGTACACACACACACACCACACCACACCACATACACGCATATACACCACACACCACATACCTGTGCTTCCCTCAAGCTTTTCTTTCAGTTCCAGATGTTCAAATGTTCTTCCCACCTTTACTGACCTGGTCTCATCCTTCAAGACTCAGCTCAGACGTCACCTCTTCCAGACGCCCTCCTCCGTGCGCTGCCCCAGAGTCCGCTGGGCAACCACCCTCATGGCACCTACCACCTTAACCCAAAATTAGTTCCTCAAGGGCAGGGAGCCTTGTCTGGTTCTTTTTTATTCCTGTAGACCTATAACAGGGGCTGACACATCGTAGGTGTTCAATAAATGTTTGTTGAATTTAACTGAACCCACTAGCCATGGAATGTGGGAAATAGCACTAATCTTCCAAGCCTTTGTTTTCCCATCTGTAAATCAGGAATAATGATAGCTGCCCTATTCTGCCCTGGGAGGGTTTGGTGATGCTCCTACGTGGGACTGGATGCCGAGGTCTTTTGTAAATTATACAGCCCACGCACGCGTAGCAAGTCATGGGGTTGACGGGGATTCCTTATAGCAGGTATCTCACCAAGCACAAGTGCCCTTAGCTCTCCGAGCCTCAGTTTCCTCATCTGTAGCTTCGCCAGCTGCACAAGGGGCTGAGGATCAAATGGGACGTTATATGGTTGTGAGCCCGCTGATGGAAGAATGGGCTGTTTTCCATTTACAAACGACTGGGAGGCAACCTGCTTCAGCCTGGACGGAAAAGCTAGCCCCAAGCAGAGGCATTTTCCTCCTTCTCTTTTAAGCTGGTGAAGAACAAAGAATAAAACAGAAAGTGAGACAGAGAAAGGATCCATCCTTTTGTGGTCCCAGCATCCCCAAGCAAAGATGTGTGTGTGCGTGCGTGTGCGCGCGCACACACACACACACACACACACGACAAAGGCTGGGAAATTCTGGGGGATCAAGAAGTTTGCTCCAGGCAGAGAGATCTCAATGGGGACCTCATGGCCAGATAGGAAGAACGATGAAGACTTCCGATGCCAAAATTGCCTGAAGTCACAGAACTGAAGTGTCCTGGTATATCTGAGCTGGAAGAGACACCCCTGCCCTCAAACTTAGAGAGGCCAGGCGAGCTGCTCCCACTGCCACCCGACACGTCACCTCCTCCCTGACACAACACCACCCTCCTCAGAGCAGTTCCCGGTATTTATTGGGTAAAACAGAATTTCATTTTATATATAGCAAAAGAAATAAGGCACTCTTCTAAGTGCTTTATAAATGTCAGCTCATTTAATTCTCATAACAATCCAGTGAACCCCTGTTATTTTCATCCTCGTTTTACAGATGAGGAAACTGAGGCCCAGGGAGGTTGCAGAGCTGGTGAGTGACTAAGCTGGGATTCTAACCGAGGTTCCAGAAAAAAGGGTGGCCGGCCGCTCCAAGCACTGAAGGAATGGACGGTCAGGCTGCCAGATCTGCCCGCCGGAGGGAGGGCAGCTGTGCCTTGGAGGCCCTCAGCAGGCGCAGGGTAGGTTCAGGGCTCAGCGTAGACCCTGTGTAGACATTGCTTCCCAGGCTCGAATGGGGGACCCCATCATGCTATGATTCTGGGACCAGCTGGAGCAATGAAGAGGGTAAAGGTCCTCATGCGAGGTGTCTGTTGCCCGAGACAACTGGACATCTGGACAAGATCACACAGGCTTGAGGCCCCGAGCTCCTCTCACCACGCTGCCTCCCAAACCCCCAGGGCCCTGACGCACTTGGTTTCCTCCGCCAGGATTGGTCTTCCTCCCCCAGTACCTCTACACCTCACCCCTCTGCTCCCTGGACTATTTCCGACACATCATTCCCATCTTAACCTAGACCTCGCTCTCCCCTGAGCACTTCTCAACCCCCAGACCAAGGTGGCTCTTTGTGTCATAAATTCTGAGTGTTCGGGTTGCCTCTCTTGTAGCTCTTTATTTCACCTGTAATTAAGTGATTCATTGTGCGGCTGTAATTTTTAAAACCGCTTTATTGGCCTGCACATGTTTAAAGAGTAAAACTTGTTACATTTTGGCACATATTTCTGCTTGTTAAACCATCACTGAAATTAAGATAATGAACCTACCTGTCTTCCCTAAAATGTTAGCATATGACCCTCTACGATGCCTCCCTCCCAACACTTCCCCCATCTCATCAACAATCGATCTGCTTTCTGGTTTGTATTTTCTAGAATTTTCTAGGATAACTGGACAATCCTAGAGTATAGACACATTTTATGCTATAGTATATACACTTTCACTCAGCGTAATGATTTTGAGATTCATCCACACTGTCGTGTCTATCAGTGATTCCATTTTATTGCAGTGTAGTATTTCACTTCTGGACGTATCACCATTGGTATATGGTGACCATTTGATGATTACCTGGATGATTCCAGGTTTGGGCTGTTACAAATAAAACTTCAGTTAAAATTCATGTACAGGTCTTTGTACGAACATATGTCTTCATTTCTCTTGAGTAAATATCTAGGAGTGGGATGGCTGGATCATATAATAGGTGCAGGTTTCACTTTTTAACTAACTGCCAAACAGTTTGCCGAAGTGGCTGTACCATTTTACACTCTTGCCAGTGCAGATGAGAGTCCTAGCTCAGCCACTTCCTTGCCAGGAGTCAGGATGGTCAGTCTTTTTGGTTGTAGCCATTCGAACAGGTGTGTGGTGGTATCTCACTGTGGTTTTAATTTACATTTCCCTAATGATTACTGATGTTGAGCATCTTTTCATTTGCCTGTATGCCATGCATATATCTTTGGTGAAGTGTCTGTTCAAAAGTTTTACCCATTATTATTTTTTAAATTGGGTTGTTGTAGTTGTGATTTTAAGGTCTTTCCCTACAATGCGGGTTGAAGGTCTATGAGGGTGGGGGCCATGTCTGCTCTGATCAAGGTTATAGATGAGGCTCCAGGGCCCAGCACAGCGCCAGGGTTACAGTCAGCACTCAATAAATGTTCGATAAATTTTGAGTGAATTTAAATAAATTAGTGAATGAATGAGTGAAAGAAGGGTGTTTCTGTGCATGGCTGAGGTGGACCAGATATGCTTGGAGCAAGGTCAGGAACCAGTGAGAGCCTGGGGAGAGGGGGCAGGTAGGGTTGGCACAGAAGGGGAGAAGCAGAAGATGAAAGGACAAGATGATCCCACAGAGACTGAGTCTGGGTCACTGTGAGGCCCCCTCCATGCCTGGCCCTGGACCCTCCAGGGTGGCCAGAAGCTGTTACACTGAGCTAATTCTACCTAAAGTGTCAGGGACTTTCATGGCCCATTGCAGGTCTCGGCCTCTCCCTCTCCATCACCTCCCTCCCCCAGAAGCCAGAGCCGTGTCCCAAAGGCGTGACGGACTTGCTAATGGAGGAAATTGCAGGCCTGGTGAGAGACTTGTTGGGAGATTTCAAGGCCTCTTCAGTCCCAGCTGTGTGCCCTGCCCAGACTGAACAGTCCCAGCCTTTAAACATGAAATAGTGTTACCTCAAGGGCTGAACTGACCCCATAACCATGAAATTGAAGCCACAGCCAGCTTCCTGCGAGACGAGGCTGGAGCTCACGGGGGGAACTTTCCAAGAAGTCTCAACACCGAGGTCCCTTTCCTGCCTCTTCACTCCCCCCTCGTCAGAGGCGGTCTCACACGTGTGAAAGGCATCACGTCTAGACTTTTAGAGTTATTTCCCAATGAGGTTATACACCAGTCATGGGCTGTGGGTAGGTGGCAAGAGCATTAATTAGTTAAATGCAAGCATTTAAAATAAGCCACGAGTTCTGTAACCCTGCTTAGCCATCTTCTTCATTTTTAATATCTGCTGGGTCTCAACAGGAGGACGCCTTGAAGGTTCAGGGCCACCCCCTGGGGCTTAGGGCTGGAGAACGAGGTCTTCATTATCTCCTGGCCCCCGCCAGGGACCCCACTGTCCTCTCCCCAAGCCCCAGCTCTGCAGAGGACTCAGGAGGCTTTAGAAGGGCAGATTTGTGCTCAGGGACCCTGGGAGAGCTCAGCCCTCTAGCAGCCTGTGTGGCCTCAGTGATCACCCCAACTTCTGGTTAAGTACAAGGTGGAAGCAGTGAATCCCATCTTGCTGTTGAAGAAATCAAGAGGGAGCTGAATAATTGGGGTGGTCATTAGCGCTATTTGCCAAATATTTCTGACTCTCCTTTTTCTGAGCACATGTTAGGATTGTACTTCCCGGACCCCTTGCTGTTGGCAGGGGTCATGTGGTTATTCTGACCAATGAATTGGGAGCTGAAGTGACGTGGGTCATTTCCAGGCTAGGGCGTTTAGTTGCAGATATAAGGCCTTCCAGAACATTCTTTCTCTCTGCCATTGCAACCAGCAATGTGGGAGATGATGGCTTCCCCATTAGTCTGGGTTCCTAAGTGAGGATGACGTGGGCAAATACAGAAAAAAACTAACCCTATTTGCAGGGCATCTTCTATGCTTCGAGCCAATTACATGAAAAATCTCATTTAATTTGCCCAAAACTTCCATGAAGAGGAGGGTGGAGCCATCACTGCTATTATCATGATTGCCTTTTTCCAGATGAGGGGACTGAAATTGGAGAAGAAATTGGTCCACTGGAAGTCATCCAACTGAGATAGAATTTGAACACAGGTCTCCGACTGAAAAGCCCACAATTTTCCCAACAAACGACACTGTCTGAATTGCCCAATAATCAGTTTAGTGGTTTCCACTACCTGCTAATGCCTGGGACCCAGCTGTCTGGGGTTCAGCTCTTTGGGGCTGGAGCCAGGGAGTGGGGTGGTCCTAAGACGCTGGACAGAGCCAGGCCGTTCATGGGTGCTTCCTTCATTCATCCTTCCACGGACTCATTCAGACAGCCAGTATTTACTGAGCATTTTCTATCAGGCCTCATTATCAGGGCAGGAGCACACAACAAAGCCTGGGCCAAGAATGGGGAGAATCAGTGAAAGGTGAGGCAGAGGAACAGAGAGCCGGGTTGTTACGGACAAGGGCACTGCCATGAAGGGGGCTGATGTGGAGTGAGGGGTGGGCATGATAGGGCTCAGGGTGAACAACAGCAATAATAATAAAGTAGTCACTATCTACTGAGCACCAACTATGAGCCAGGCTAAGGGTGCTTCCCATAAAACATCACTTCCTTCTCACAACTGCCCTCTGACATCACCATTATAAGCCACATGTTATAAACAAGAAAACTGAGAGAGAATTGAAGTAAATTGTTGAAGGTCACACAACCAGTGAATAGTAGGGTCAGGATTTCTGTTCCAAAGCCCGTGATCGTAGCCCATAATATATCCTGTTTCTCCTTTTTATCTGGTAGGTGTGCATTCAGTGACTCTGCACGTTAGGGAAGCCTCCCCTTCTTCCAGGTGGAGACAGCCCAGCTTGAAAAGTGGAGGTGCCTTGTAGGGATCGGAGAAAGGTGCTGCTTGGCAAGTGCAGGGCAGGCTGGAGTTTAACCAGCCCTCACCTTGGCTGGTCCTCTGGTCGTGGAACCACCTGCATACCTATTTGTGGTGGTCCTGGGGGCAGGGTCTTATGGGTGATGCTGAGGACTTAGACTCTGGCCTGAGGTCCATGGGGAGTCTGTGGCCGAGGCAGGCGGTGGCTGTAGCTGACTCTAGTCTCCTGGAGGATGGCCTCGGTGCAGCAGGAGGGGATGCAGGGCGACAGGCTGGAGCAGTGCAGGTGGAGGGGAAGGTGGCTTAAACCAGAGCAGAAGTAGCAGGGGTGGAGGGAGCAGCAAGAAAGTCAAGAAGGTTGAGAAAGTGGAGTGAGCAGGACATGGTAACTAAGAGGGGGAATCAAGTTATGTCCAAGTTTCTGGCTTGGACCACGAAGTAGGGGTTTGGGGGTGGTATTATCATGGAGAAGGGGTTGCACAGAAGGAAAAAGCTACATCTCAGAGACAGGCTGGGAGGTGGGATCAGTGTTGTACATACTGATTTAGAAGTGCCCTTCAAATCTTTGAAAACATAACCCCGCAGACTTGTGTCTTCTCTTCTCTTGGCAAACAGCTCTAGTTCCCTCAGATGTCCCTTCCATGGGTCAGTGCATGTGTTAGAGCACTCTCCATATAGCCCGCATCCCACCTGGAATCCCACACTCAGAACAGAACACATGATTGCAAGGACGGTGTGACCATGCTGGCTGGAGGCCAGCCCCTTGTTTATTTTGTGGCTTCTGCTGTGTGTGCACTGGCTTAGTTGGCAAATGCATGACACTGTTGACTCATTTTGAGAGTGTGGTTACCAAGGCTCAACTATTTTTTTCAGTTGTGTTCCCCTGCTAGGATACATCCCACCTCCAACCCCTGTCCTGTATTGGTCACCAACTGGATATGACTAGAAAATTCTCTTGACCTCATCTCTTACTCCAGCCATAGCTGCAGTGACCAGTTCCACGCAGGCTTTGTGTAGCTTTGTGCAGGTGTAATCAGAAAGTACTGCCCTCACACCTTGGCACGTGCCTCTCACTTCCTGTCCTGAGACCTCTCTGATATTCGTTTGGAGAGGCCTCTTGGATCCCTCTGATTAAAGATCAACTCAGGTGTGGGGTAGCTCATGCCTGTGGAGCCATCCTGGATCAACGGAAGTCGGAGACTGATGGATGGTGCTTTCCTGGACAATTCTGAGGTGCATTTCATAAGGCCACTTAGAGGGCCAACTCCATGATACATCCTTGTACTGGATTTCCCTGCTTCCCATTTCATTCTTCCTGTCCTGTTTTTTGGATCCCTTCCCAAATAAATGACCAGCACATGCCTTTGTCTTGGGCTCTGCTTTGGGGGAACTCAGGCTAAGATACCCAAGTCTTTTCTAAACTTGGACGGCAGGTCTTTGAATGGATGGATAAGACTTTGCATTTATCCAGATTATGTGAAATCTGAATCTCAAACGGTCTGGTATTTGAACTAAGGCAGAGGGGTCAGATCAGAGGATCTGCGGGCTGAACTCGCCAGGAAATTTTATTTCCTAAATGGGGAAGGGGTCGCTGTGAGAGTCTCTAGAGGGCCTGACAATTTTCAATTGCTTCTGGAATCCTTTGGAACTTTCCCAACACTTCCTTTTCAGGCTTAATCTGAAAATTAAAAAAAAAAAAAAAAAATTAGTGAGCAACTCACTTCACTTGTTCCTTCCCAGGTCTCTGAGCTTGAGGAAATAACAATCTAGAGATTTTGCTTTTCAGCAGAATTATAAAATGGACTGTGGGATGGCAGCCAGACAGGAGGCCAGGAAGGGATGAAGGGAGAAGATACTACCCACTGAGAAGGAAATAAAGAGGGAGAGCACATCAGAGTCAGGGGAGGAGCGCAGGTGACCTGCGGTGGGCAGGAGACCCCTGGTTTCTCTTTGTAGCTGGGGGACCGCAGCCCACGACATGAGGCAGACACTGCAAGGAGGTCTGGTGGCCAGAGGGAGAAAGAGGCTAGCTGGGTATGAAAACCAGGGGATCTTGCGGTGGGGCCTGCGGGGGTGGAGGATGCAGGGCCGTGTAACCCTCCTCCCCTGCTTCGTGCTCCCCAGCGGGGGAAGAAGGAGCATCGAAGTTCAGCTCTGCAGATACAAACCCCAGAGAAAGGTTTTCAGGTCTGACAAATACAGTCATAGATAAACATGGCAAATCCTTCTTGATCCACAAATGGAACGGAACTGGGAACAGGTGAGCACGAGGATATGGAAATAGCACTAGCTTGAGTCTCAGTTCTGCCTCTTATGAGCACAGGACCTATCAATTAGCATCTCTGGGTCTCAGTTTTCTCACTTGCAAAATAGGGATGGTAATGCCCACCTCACAGGGCTGCTGGGAGGCATGATGGTTAATTTTATGTGTCAGTTTGGTTAAGTTGTGGTATCAATATTTGGTCAAACACCAGTCCAGACATTGCTGTGAAGGTATTTTTTAAAGATGAGATTAGCACTTAAATCAGCGGACTTTGAGTAAAGCAGGTTCCCTCCATAACGTGGGTGGGCCTCATCAAATCAGTTGAAAGCCTTAACAGAAAAAGGCCAACCTCCCCCAAGGAAGAGGGAATTCTGTCAGAAGACTGCTTTTGGACTTCAGCTGCAACACCAACTCTTCCCTGGATCCCTGGGTCTCTAGCTTACCATTCTATGCTTCATATTTTGGGCTTACCAGCCTCCACAATTGTGTGAGCCAATTCCTTAAAATTGATTCTCTCCCCCTCCTCCACCCCACACACATTCTATTGGTTCTGTTTCTCTGAAGAACCCTAACACAGGAGGATTAAATGATAAAAATATAATGGCTGATGCCAGACACAGTAGACTGTATACTGTGATGCCTTTTATATAAAATTATAGAAAAGGCAAATCTAACCTATAATGACTGAAAGTAGATCTGTGATAGCCCAGGGCTGGGGTTGGGAAAATGGACTGCAAATGGGCACAGGCAAATCTGGGGGATGATGGAATGAGATGTGAGTATATGTATTTGTTAAAACTCATTGAATTGTATCATTAAAAATGGGTGTAATTCGCCCTGGGACAACTGGATAGCCACATGCAAAAGAATAAAGTTGGATCTTTCCCTCACGTTACACACAAAAATTAGCTCAAAATGAATCATAAGCCTAAATATAATAGCTAAAACTGTAAAACTCATAGAAGAAAATAGAGGAGTGCATCTTTGTGACCTTGGGGTGGGCAAAGCCTTATTAGGTGTGAAAACTGCAGCACAAATGACAAAAGAAAAAATAGGTAAATAGGACTTTTTCAAAATTAAAAACTCAGAAGAATGCTATCAAGAAGGTGAAAGGACAACCAACAGAATGGGAGAAAGTGTTTGCAAACCATATATCTGATAAGGGACTTGTACCTAGAATATGTAAAGAACTACTACAAATTAATAATGAAAAGACAAATAATCCAATTGAAAATGGGCAAAGGTTCTCAATAGACATTTTTCCAAAGATAGACAAATGGCCAATAAGCACATGAAAAGATGCCCAACATCATTAACCATGGGATTAGGGAAATGAAAATCAAAAACACAATCAGATACCACTTCATATTCTCTAGGATGAGTATAATTTAAAAGACTCATAATAATAAAAAATGTTGATGAGGATGCGGAGGAATTGGAACCTTCATCCATTTCTGGTGGGACTGTGAAGTGGTTCAGCTGTTTTGGAAAATAGTCTGGCAGTTCCTCAAAATGTTAAACATACGGGATTAACATGTGACTCAGCAATTCTACCTCTAGGTATACACCCAAGAGAAATTAAAACATATGTCCATACAAAAACATGTACACGAAGTTTTTAACAGCATTATTCATAATAACCAAAACGTGGAAACAACTCAAAGAATGAATGGATAAATGAAATGTGGTACATCTGTACAATGGAATACTATTTGGCAGTAAAAAGGAATGAAGTACCAATATATACCACAAAACAGGTGGATCTTAAAAAAATATTATGCCAGGTGAAAGAAGAGAGACACAAAAGGTCACATATTATATGATTCCACATTTATGAAATATTCAGAATAGGCAAAGCTATGGAGGCAAAAGTAGGTTAGTGGTTGTGTGAGGGGAGGGGGTTGGAAGAAATGGAGAGTGACTGCTAATACAGATGGGTTTTGGGGGGGAAGGGGGTGATGAAATGTTCTAAAGTTGATTGTGGTGATGGTTGCACAACTATGTGAATACACTAAAAAACATTGAATTGTGCATTTTAAGTGGGTGAATTGTATAGTGTATGTAAATTATATCCCAATAAAGCTGTTTAAAAATGAGTGCATTTTCTCTGCTGATTGGTGATGTTGAACACCTTTTCATGTACCTGTTGGCTATTTGTATGTCTTCTTTGAAAAAACATGTTCAGTTCCTCTGTCCATTTTTTAATTGGATTGTTATTTTTTTGCTATTGATTTGTATGTGTTCCTTATATATATTGGATTTTAAGCCCTTATCAGCATTTGCAAATATTTTCTCCCATTCCATAGATTGCCTTTTAATTTTGTTGATGGTTTCTGTTGCTGTGCAGAAGCTTTTTGGCTTGATATAGTCCCACTTCGTTTATTTTTGCTTTCGTTGCCTTTGCATTTGGTGTCAAATCCAAAAAAATTATTGCCAATACTGACGTCAAGGAATTTATCACCTATGTTTTCTTCTGTGAGTGTTATGGTGTCAGCTCTTAGATATAAGTCTTTAATCCATTTTGAGTTAATTTTTGTGTGTGGTGAAAGATAGGATTTCAGTTTCATTCTTTTACATGTTGACAACCAGTTTTCCCAGCACCATGATATATTCTTGGCTCCTCTGTCATAAATTGTTGACCACATATGCATGGGTTTATTTCTGGTCTCTCTATTCTGTTCCGTTGATTTACGTGCTTGTTTTTATGCCAATACCACACTGTTTTGATTACTATAGCTTCATAATATAGTTTGAAATCAACAAGTGTGATGCATCCAGCTTTGTTCTTCTTTTTCAAATTTGCTTTTGTTATATGGGGTCTTTTGTGATTCCACACAAATTTTATAATTGTTTTTTCTGTTTCTGTGAAATTCCATTTGAATTTTGATAAGGATTGCATTTAATCTGTAGACTGCTTCCAGTAACCATCAAGGAAATGCAAATCAAAACCACAATATCACCTCATGCCTATTAGAATGGTTATCACCAAAAAGACAAGAGATAACAAGTGCTGCTGAAGATGTGGAGAAAAGGGAACTTTTGTGCACTGTTGGTGAGAATAGAAATTGCTATAGCCATTGTGGAAAACAGTATGGAGGTTTGTCAAGAAATTAAAAATAGAATTACCATACGATCCAGCAATCCCACTTCCGGGTATATATCCAAAGGAAATGAAAATTGGATATCGAAGAGATATCTGTACTCCTGTGATGATTGCAGCATTATTCACAATAGCCATGATTTGGAAATAACCTGTCTGTCGACAGATGAATGGATAAAGAAAGTGTGGTATATATATACAATGGAATATTATTCAGCCATGAGAAAGAAGGAAACCCTGCAATTTGCAACAATATGAATGCATTTTGAAGGCATTATGCTAAGTGAATTCAGCCAGACAAAGATAAATGCTGCATGGTATCACTTATATGTGGAATCCGAAAAACAAAGTCAAACTCACAGAAACAGAGCAGAATGGTGGTTGTCAGGGGCTGGGAGGGGGAAATAGGGAGGGGTTGGTAAAAGGGTACACACTCCTAGTTATAAGATGAATAAGGTTTGAGGTGCTAATGTATACCATGGTGAATATGGTTGATAACCCTGTATTATATAATTAAAATTTGTTAAGAGAGTAGAACTTAATGTTCTATGTTCTCACCAAAAAGAAAAAAAGACAAAAATATGAGGCGATGGCTGTGATAATTAACTAGGTGAGGAGAATCTTTTCACAATGTATACATATATCAAGACACCACGATGTGCACTTTACACATCTTAATTTTATTTGTCAATTATACCTTAACAAAGCTGAAAAAAAGATGAAAAAATGAGTGAATTCCATTGTATGCAAATCATACCTCAATAAAGTTGAATGAAGATCCTAATATATGTGTGTGTGTGTGTGTGTGTGTGTGATGTGTGTGTATAGTAGGTACTGTTGTCATCATCATTTTCAGATGTGGAAACTGTGGCACAGAGAGGTTCAGTGTCCAGTGACCTGTTCAAGGGATTCAGGTCCCTGCTGAGTCTTGTACGAATGGAAAGCATCCAGGTCGGTCAGCTTTGGTAGCAGCGGCAACAGGGTGCTGGCCCATGAGTGATGGCAGCAACCCGGAACACAAAGCTGTTGGGGTTAGGAGAGACCTAGGGACCACTTGGAAAGGAAACGGCTGCAGAGCTCTCTGTGAGCTGTGGAGTTTCCATATGAGTGCTGGCCCCTGTGGGGATGCAATACTTGTGAGGGGAAGGTGTGTATTTACACTATTATCGAGGTTGTACGTATGCCTGGACCCAGCAAGCCGCTTTTAATAACTCGTCGAGGGCTGTACTCACAGCCAACTGAAGAAGTGGGTACACTGCTCCCCCATATCACAGGGGAGGTGAGGGTCAAGAGACTTGGCCAGGCTCAGTAGCTACACTGCCAGCCCATCATGCCCATGGCAAGAGCCAGGGGCCTAGAAGATCCTTTGTCTCCTGGTGCCCAGAAGGCTTCCCACCCCTTGGCCTTCAATCTGCATGGGGCCACACCTATCAGATCTCACACGGCTTTTCCCAGGTCCGCGGGAAGCATTTCCATCCTAGATCTGTTGTTTAAAGGCTGTTCTCCTAGAGTCTCCAGGGCACCTAGGACCTGGGTCTTTTCCTTTCACAGGATGGCCAGTATCTTGGCCTGGCGTAATGACAGTCCCATAGGCCATGGACCCCATGCTCAGACCTGGGTTCGAGTCCTGGCCCCATTTCTGAGTTGCTGTGTGACCCATTCATTAGTCTTCACTCCCCCTCTCTCAGCCTTGGATTCTCATTTATAAAACAAGGAGTCAGATAGTGTGATGGAAGGCCCCTGCAGCACCTGATGCTGTGTGGGCCCCAAGCATGGTCAGTACAGGAGAAGGGAAACGGAGGGAAAGTCAATGCCTACAGCCCATCTGGTGGGCAAGTCTCAGGCGAGGCAGCGCGTGCTGATTAACTGAGCCTGGCTTTGTTAGCCCACCCTGACCTTGGTGACAATGCAGCATTTGACTTTGTAAGCTTGAGTTTTCCTTGGCTGAGCCCCTGTGGGCTCAGCCCCTGAGGCCATACAGGTGGAGGCGTTGGCTCCCATCCGTCCAGGGAACTCTCAGCCTGGGGGAGACTTCCCGCCACGGTAGCTATTTTGAAAGAGCTTCTCTCTTCCCGTGGGTCTTTCAGTTTTCGGATGTCAGTTCTTTCCTCCTGCTGTCTGGACAAAGCAGGTGGGATTTCAGAGAATTAAGAGGAGATATGATGGTGTGACCCTTCATTAATGCGATAGCTGCACAGCGCGGGGCTCAGAGGCCGCACTGGGATTTGTTCTATGTTTAATTCATGTTCCAGCGGTTTGAGTTCAGTGACACATTTGTCTCCAGAATGAGGGAAGGGACTTGAGGCAGAGATATCCACAAGGCACGAGAGTGGCGGGGGTGGGGGGAGAGGCAGAGAGAGAGAAAGAGAAAGAGAAAGAGAGAGACACACACACACACAGACAGAGACAGAGAGGCTTTCTGAGAGTTCTCTAAACTCTGAGGCACCTGGACAAGAGACTTAGAGAAGAGAGACAGAGAGACCGATACAAGTGAAGTTGGGCAGCTCAGGGGAGGCTGAGGCGGATCCACAACCAGGTGTGAATCATTTTTTTTAATTAATTAATTAATTAATTAATTAATTAATTTATTTATTTATGGCTGCGTTGGGTCTTCGTTGCTGCGTGAGGGCTTTTCTCTAGTTGTGGTGAGCGGGAGCTACTCTTCCTTGGGGTGCGCAGGCTTCTCACTGCGGTGGCTTCTCTTGTTGCGGAGCACGGGCTCTAGGCGTGCGGGCTTCAGTAGTTGTGGCACATGGACTCAGTAGTTTTGGCGCATGGGCCTAGTTGCTCTGCGGCATGTGGGATCCTCCCCAACCAGGGCTCGAACCCGTGTTCCCTGCATTGGCAGGCGGACTCCCAACCACTGCGCCATCAGGGAAGCCCCCGTGTGTGAATCTTGGCTTTACCTTTTCTAGTTGCCTTGCATAGAACTAAATCACTGAGTTTTTGTGAGGATTAAAATTTAAGGTATGTAATTTCCATAACAGTGCCTGGCATACAGTCGGCACTTAATAAATGTTCCTCCCAGGCACACTTTATCATGGTTTCTCTCTCTTGAGGACTGCTTGCTCCTTGGGGTCTGGGACCTGGCACCCGGCCCAGAGACTGCCTTATAAATGTCAACCACTGAAGGGGCTCAGTAATGGGCAGGGTCCCCCCAGGAGCGCCAGGATGCATAAGGCAGCTGTCCAGGGTGCAAAGCTGAATGAGGATCTGCGGCTAGTGGAGAGACTGTTGTATCGTTACCCCCATATCCCTTTCCTTACTGTGGCCCAGGCCTCTGCTAGTCCCCAGATGTGCACTGCGGAGGGAGCCTCTGCCTATCTGACTCCCTAAGCTGGCAGTCTGTTGCCATGGAAACCAGTGGTTTCACATAGGACAAAGCACAGGAAACTCAGCTTTGGACAGAAACTTGCAAACACATTACGTAGCATAAAAAAAGAGAGTCCAGGAGACTGGGTGCAATAAAGATTTCATTGCCACTTGTTTAGGAGAAAAAAAAAACCCTCCACAAGTACACCGGATGGAAAGGGGTTTTGTTACCATATTTATATCTTTTCTTTTAATCTCTTTTTCTTTTCTTATTGATGGCTTTTTTTTTCCCCCCCTTAGAGACATGTCCTAGCAAACCACAGTCCAGGAGTGTTGTTGAATACATTGCCAGTCTTGCAGTCCTGGTGTCCTTCTTACATGTCCTGTCATTCAAGCATCTTCTCGCTCAGAGTCCCTGAAACTTCCTGGGCATCCCTAACTGTACAGGTGTCATCAACCTTGCTTTGCTTCCTAATGTCGGGGCAAGGTAGGGCCAGAGAGAAGCGGTATCCTCTTCACCTCTCCAAGAACTGTAGTTCTTGTGCTGATGGCAGCCCCTCTTAAGTTTATTTAGTTTCTAATTTTTAAATCCTCGGATGGTGGGAGACTTCCACTTCTTGCCAAGAGAGAGTACGAGATCCAGAATTGCCCTCAGGTTGAAAGCATTTAAAAAAAAAAACTGGACAAAATATATGAAACAACTGTTTTTCAAACTTTGGACAGCAGGCGATGCAGGACTGTGAACACCGAGAGAAGGGAAACAAATGAGGTGAGCCCTATGATTGCCCAGCAAAATGCCTGGAGACAGTTTCCAGGCAGCAGAGCAGGGATAGGGAATCTGAACAGAGCCCAGCTGTTCTTGCTGACTTGAGGAGACAGAGATTGAAGTTTGTGGAGGCTGAGGCCATTAGAACTTGCAGGACATAACACAGAGAGCAAAAATTGGAGGGAGGGAGGGAGGGAGGGAAGGAGGGAGGGAAAGAGAGAGAGAGAGAGGGAGTTGCAGCTATCTACAGAGGGATGGTCTCAAATATTTGGCAGAATACTGGTTTGAGAATGTGTGGGGTGAAACTCCATGAGATTGGAATAAGTACCCCTATAAAGCAGTAGGCAGAGAAATTCCGAGAGCTCACAGAAGGCTGGGAATAGTTTATATCCCCACTATCCAGAGTGGCTAGACCTCAAAATACATAGGGCATCAGATAGAGTCCTCAGAAATCCTTAATAATAGAGCTAAATTAGCCTTAGACTAAAGGCTTCCTTGGACTCACCCAAACACAGCTTTAAAAGTAAGACTCAGAAGGATCAAACTGATCTCAAATGACCTAACTGCATGCCTCAATATTCTTTAAAGAAATACAACAAAATCTAGCACCCCAAAACATAAAATTAACTATGTTCAACATTCAGTATGATCCATTGCACAAGAGAAAAACGAATCAACTGAAACAGATCTGAAAATGACAAAGATAATGGAATTAGCAGGTGGTGGTGTTAAAACAGGTATTAAAAATATGTTCTATATATTCCAAAAGATAGAGGAAAACATGAATATAGGAAGAGAAATGAAAACTACAAAAAGACACAAATGAAACTTCTAAAGATGAAAAATACAGTATATGGATTGAAAAATACACTGGATGGAATTAAGGGCAGGTTGGTAACTGTAGA